>NW_016160426.1:0-64851 GCF_001687245.7 Rhagoletis zephyria
GTTTAAATTTCCTTTTTATATCGTAGAGAAGCATATAACCAAGAAGTACTCGGGTATGGAAATATATACATATGTACATATGTTCTTTAGACCGTACCAGAAAAAAAGTACGTCGTACAACCCTGGGTCTAAAGTACATATGTATTTTTGCAAGGCAATTTCAAAAAAAAAAAAAAAATATTTTGGCTTCTTGTCTCTAGATGAGAATTTTTTTCTACAGTTCATAGACCTTAAGTGCTCCGTTTTAGTACTCATCCACCAGATCTCAGTTTTTATCAACATATCGTACCACCCTTATGTAGAAAATTAAAACTAATTAGCCTCATTGTGTAAGTCGTTAAAATTAGGCTAAATTGTACGACTCGACAACACGACAATATTGGCATTGTCTACTGACGTGCTGAAATAAANATTGTACGACTCGACAACACGACAATATTGGCATTGTCTACTGACGTGCTGAAATAAATAAGCGACGAAAATCGTCGAAAACTATACAGTGCTGCCAAGTTTTTCCGTTTTAATACATACACTAGTCGAGTGGAAATTTTGGGCAATGATGTGAAATTTTCGATACGATTCCACTCTCGAAAAATGACTTGCATTCGACACGACTCGCGCAATGAGGATGAATATAAAATCATTAAACTTTTGCTAAATAAGTATTTTTTATTATTCTAGTAGATTCCAGAGTAGTATTTAAAATAACACTGCCGCGTCCACGTTGTGCGATCTTAGCACCGGTACACCTTTTTATTAAAGAAATACTTCACTGAATACCCCTAGGCTAAGACAACTGGAATTGAGGGAAAAGTTTTCTTTATGGACATATGTATATTCTATTCTCATAGTAGAATGGACTTCATTTGCCCAAAAATCGTTTTCGATAAAAACTTCGACAACAATCCTTTCCTCCCAAAAAAGAATTGGAATGACTATACAGGAGTTCACCATTTTAGGTGTAAATTTCCTACGTAGCAATCTAGCACATGGTTTGTTATTGTAAAAGCAACAAAACGCATGCTAGATTGTAACGTAGAATCTTTACACAAAAACGGTACAGATCGTGAACTCCCCTATTGTGTTTTTGTCATGCTACGGCATTCATATGCATGTTCCAAAAGCAAGTGTTTATCACGGCTGATTGTGACGTTTTTGCTATCAGCGAGGCATACCGAGAACAAACATTGTTACAGACAGCCAAAACAATGTAGAACGAAGATTACGGCTTAGGCCCGAAGACATAACGTTGCCTTGATTTGAGTGCAGGGAATTTACAGCATTCATGGCCACGAAATGGTTGGTGGGTGACTCTCTATCAGTCAAAAAAAGTTGTTATGCCTCTAGGTTGTATTTACGACTACTTTCCCCAGCAATGGTCTTAGACGGCTATCCGAAAGGGGAACAACAGGAGGAGGACCAACTGAATCCACAAAACGTTTCTCATCTCACAAGTGGAGAAGATGAGCCTTCCATAGCCAATTCAACGGTGGTGTTGTTACCTACAATCCCGCAGTGGCTTGGTGTCCAGCATAGTAATACCGTGTTCCTAGCTGTCAAGAGTTGGAGAGTGTCAAATTACTCCTTGACGAGCCTAGATGGGATCGTCCTATTAGATAGGCACTTTCCTCCCTTGACGTCAAATCCTCAGTGATCCCAGAGTGTGTAGAGTCGTGTAATGCTCTGATTGTGAAAAGTGCTATCGATGGAGTCGAAGTTAACCAGAATGGCTGCTGCCTCAATCCCGATAGGACGTGATTGCTTCATTTCCTTAGGTCCCAACAAGATAGACGAGGCGCTCAGTAAGGAAAATACCAATCTAATGGGGTGCAATGTGAAAAGATACAGGTTGACGGGTCATTGTAGGCTAAAAGGCCACTTGCATAATCTAGGAATCTGATCAAGCGTTCTAGTATGTCGCTTCTGTGACTTTGCCAAGGATACACCATTACACCCCCGTTCTGGATTGTGAGTGCGTTTCATGTAGAGGGGCCAAGAGAGAAGCACATACACTAACTCTCTAAGGTAGCTGAGGAGTCGTGATGATGTGAGAGTACAATAGACCTACTGACCGGACTGCTTTATCTAAGCATCTATGTATATGCTAGGTGAGAGCAGAGAACGTTTATAAATGAGAAGCCGCATTTCCAGCTCTGGTTCTCTGGTGAGAATTATTGCTGTCCATCTTTCGCTTAAGCACTTTGGCGTATTCCCGCCAATTCTTGCTATCTTTATGCTTTTTTCCTTAAAGTTTCTAAACCCTCTGCGGATAACTCATCAACGTCTCTATTTCCAGTATTACATATCTCGTTTATTTACTCATCAAAAACTACAATGTTTGTCCACCAGGAGTTAAGGCTGCACAAAATAGCAACACTGGTCTGAAAGTCAAATTCGAAGCTTTTTGCTGCATCCAACTTCCAAGCACTTGCAAGCTCTAAGGCTAACTTTACGAAGTATCCGTACACTGAACGTACCCAACGAGTGAAAGCCGGAAATAACCAAGAAGGAGCAAGCCTGCCGATATTAACACCCAACAACACTAACAACAGCCATACACACAACCACACGAACCAGCATATACCGCCAAGTCAAACAACTCGTCAATTTCCTTTGGGCGCCAATAGCACTCGTACAAGGCTTGCGTTGAGCATAAAGGTGCATTTGCGTGTGTGTGTGTGTGTGTGTAAAAGCGAATGACAACAGCGCCCAAACTTGTAAGAATAAAAAAACACCTCTGCGAGTAGTTGCTGGGAGTACTTGACTTGATTTCTCGCCAGCGCCATCGCTATCGCCATCGTCGTGGCCAACTCGTCAATCGCAATGTGGCAGTCGTGTGAAGTGAAAGTGTAAAACGCAGCGCGCTAGTGAAAATTGTAACTTTGCGTTGCAATTAATGATACAAAAAAAAAATTGAGAAAATTAAATTGTGAGTTTGCTAGCGCCTTCGTAAAATGCTGGAGTTTTAATGAAGAAAAAGTGTGTAAATTGTGTGGGCGGGCGCAAAAATATTGATTGTTTATGAAACGCTGAGTTATGTAAATTAATTAGAAGAGTTTGTAATGGAATTTTGAGAAAAAAAAAATCGACTACCATTCGCATACATACATATGTACATATGTATGTATGTACATACATATTCGCATGCAAATGCGTGCAAGTGAATTTTGTATGCTGCAGAGAAAATTTTATAAAAAAAAATAAATTGGGTTGTGAAAACTTTGCTACTAACACGCAGCATGCGCTGATATGTAAGGGTTAAAGCGGAAAAATAAAGTATATAGTATCATTAAAATAATAAGGGCAGTAGTGGCTGTGCGAAAAAAAGTGTGAGCTTTGTTTTTTTTCTCAAATCGTTGCAGTAACGCATAGCCAGCGCTGGAAATAAGTACTTTGCCTCGTCTTGCCTCGCCAGCAAGTACTTGTCACACGAAACAAACACACCCACACCACACGACGACGGGTCAAATTTGCTGTTTGTTTTTTTGTCATTTTCTTGTATATTGTCCTTTGCGAACTGCTGCGAAGCGTGGACGATGTTACGAGTACGTTACGGTTATTCAATTATGTGACGAGTGCAATTTATGGAGGAAAAAAAGTGTAATTGAATAAAGGCGAGAAAAAAATATTGAGCTTAGAAACAAATAAAATGTTTTTTAAAACGTGAAAAAAAAATGTTTTGTGAAAGTTAAAGGTTCAGGGATATTGAAAATTCACACGAAGCAGAAAAGAAAAAATCTGAAAAAGTACCATTTTTTGGATGCGATGCCGAAATGTACAGTGTAGGCAACACGATGGACGGATAAATGGTATTTCTAAGCGAAAATTTATATGATTGATGAGGAGCAAAGAAAAATTGATTTTGTGGCATATGAAAAGTGTGCTGTTCATACACTTACTTAGAATGGCTTTTTTTTTTGTTTAATATAAGAACTGCCATGAAAATGGTTTTTTACAGGAAACACAAAGACAAAGTGTAGATCTTGATAGACACGCCAGCTATCCTACACGCATTTGTTTAAATGTGTGTATATTTGCCGTCTAGATACAGTTAACACTTGCCAATTCGCTTGAATACTATATATGTTATAAGTACATAGATATGTATGTATGTACATATTTCTAGACCTAAATAAATACATACATATGTACGTTCATACAGACACGAGCTTGACTAACGACTTATATATATAACATACATATGTCAATATAAGTACATTGTCAAGAACTTGCTTATTGTCTGATGGACAAGAAATAAATTGAAAATATACATATGTACATAAACATATACATATGTATGTATGTACATTAGATCCCATCAGGATGTATTGGCCGAAAAAAAGTTCAATTTATTCCAAGCGATGTCGAACACCCATTATTAGAGTAAATACAGTCAGTGTCAAAAATATGGCTATCCTGACGTTTTGCGGATTTTATTTATTTACTAGCAGACCCGGCGAACTTCGTCCCGCCCAAAATAAATTTTTTGTATTGAAACATTTTGGTCCAACATTTTCATCAACAGTTCACGGTCATGATTTTCAGTGACGCTTTTATCTTCTAATATTATGGTTTGGTGGTTGTCAGAACGCATATTTACATTGCCATCTTAAAGAGGATGGGATGGATTTCATGTATCTCCATACCATGTTCGAGTACTCTACCATGAACACTTCCAGAGATATGCGGGGTGAAAAATTCGGTTTGCATGGGAGGTGCCACGCCCCTTTTTCCAAAAAGCCCCAATTTTTCTTCACGTCTATGCGACTGATTTTATATATTTGTACATACCAAGTTCCAGTACTCTACCGTGAACACTTCCAGAGATATGCAATATGAAAACTTCGGTTTGTATGGGAGGTGCCACGCCCCCTGCACCTAGCGATATGAAATATACTTACATCCCATTCTCATACTTACCATACATACATATATACACAAACAATTTCATAAAGATAGGTCGAGCCGTTTAGGAGGAGTTCAACCACTAACACTGTGACACGAGATTTTTATATATTAGTTATTGTCTATGCTAAATTTCTCTTATTTTTTTATAAAAATATAGTTCAATCCACAGCAAAACAATAAGAATACATTTTTTTAATGCAAGAAATACCAAGAAATTTTCATCGAAAATTGGATTTTTTAATTAGATTTTTTAGAAAAATATACGGTTGATTTTTGATATTTTTTTTTTGTCAAGGATGTTGCGCATTTTCTTAAACAAAATCCATTTTATGGGCAACAAATGTCGTCGAATAAGAAAAATTCAAACTTCTTTGTTTTCCTGCATTTCTTCGAGTTGTGTATGAAATTGAAAAACAAAATCGATTCTTGCGAATTTAACTGTTGATTAAATTATATTTAAAAATTTAATAAGAAAATTACGGCATGTAAAATCTAAATAAATAAAATCGTAAAAACGTCATGGTATGCATAATTTTGACGCTCATTGTTTTTATTTTTTTCGGCACCCTGTTAAAATAGGGTTTTATCTATAACTTTTTACTTTATGTACGATTTCTATAAATGATAATATGTATTCAAAACGGTGTCGTATTGTTGTATGTCGTAAACTTTAAATGGCTAAAAATATATTAAATATATGAATTTTCACACTGTTAAAAAATAGTCGGTTGTGCTTTCAAGTTTTCTACATTAACACTTATACGACACAGCAACAGGTGGCCACTCTATTCGAAAAAATAAAACCAGTTTGCACATCTACTGGCCAGGCGCTATAATTTGACACCTCATTTTTGAAAATCAAGCGAACGGTGCAGATCTTTCCTGGACAAATAATCTTTTCGCGTATTATCTAATACATAGCTTTTATCCGCGTGTTTCACCCCACGTCTTTATACAAATATGAAAAATAATTTATGTAAAGATGTATTTTAATTCTGCTCTAATTTTACCATAGGAGAATACTGAAGGACAGTTGTATAGCTTCGGTGTTATGTAATGAAATGTAATAATAACTTTTTGGCACAGCAGGTGTTTTTATTTACATTAAAATATCTCCAATAAATAATATACCATCGTTTAAAGTACAAACCCACTTGTCAACAAAATGCAAATCCGCGTATCAAGACAATGTAAAACCGTAAAACCCTCTTAAAAACTCATTTATATAAACATACCTTACTATAAGCACCTACATATGTACCAGAGATGTGTCTGCATACCAAATTTCAAGTTCATGTGATTACGATCGGTTCCGAAGTTATAGCTGATTAAATATTTCACGCCTACGGGAGGTGACACGCTCCCTTTTCCAATTCCGCCCATTTTTTCCTATGAGTATGGAATTAATTTCATTTATCTCGACACCAAGTTCCAGTACTCTACCACAAATATTTTAAGAGATATACAATATGAAAATTTTAGTTAATATGGGAGGGGCTGCGTCCCCTTTTCCGGTACTGCCGATTTTTCTCTATGCTGCCTATAACCTTCCCGGGATAAAAACAAATAAGTGTGCAAAGTTCGTGCGATTCCGTGTGGCGGTTTAAAAGTTATAAGGTAATAAACAAACAGACATTCACATTTATATATATAGCAGATAACAAATAAATACTTAATTAGTTAAAGTAAATCTTTTCGAGATACAAGTAAGCTGTATCGTGCTCGGTTATTAAGCTAGGCGCGTGCTGAAAAAATTATAACTTTTTAGTTTGTTATGATCTGCGAAAAGTATGTAGATTTTTAATACATTTACACGGTATGTCGTTTATAGAAATGGGGGTGCAGAGAAAAAACAAACATTTGCATTCGTCAAATACACTCATAAATAGTGCGGGTTCAAAATCGCTTAGAACAAATTCAACTTTTTTTGTGATACGGCCTAATGTATATATGGATACTCTCTTACATATATACATATGCACCTACATAAAGGCAAACAATAGTAGGTACGCATACCAACGCGAACGCATTGGAGCAACAAAGAAAATTAAATACATACATACATATAAAACTTACAAACAAAAGCGAACGCACATAAATCTATATAAATATATATACATACATATATATGCATTTCTAAACGGACACATACATATATAAAGCGGCAGTTATCCAACTCTGCCGAACATCCGGACAAGCAAACCCACCATATACGAGTTCATATACATACTTCCACACCCCCACCACTACATAGCCGACATACCAGCACACACATTGCCGCCATTAACAACAAAATCTAAACGTTCTTTATACATACATAGTTACTACGTCCAACAATGTGTCACTTGCTCATAGACATCTACATACATACATATGTACATACAGTCATATATGTACATGCGTACAAAGTAGCTTAAACCATTTGCTTTATAAGCAAATCTAAGCATTTCCCACTTTGTTGTTGTCCCTAACGTGCATACATTTGTACACTCAACCCATGAAATCGCCCATGCGCACATCCACCCACCACAATCGACCTACAACCGATCTACCTTTCTACGTCTTCGACTAAGTAGAAGCTTTCAATTTGAAAATTTGTTCTATAGACTTTTTACCTTTACCGAAATTGTTGCTTTCTTCGAATTTTTGATATCAGCATTGTCAGTGGTTGATGGAAACATTAAGCTTAAGCTGATTTTGGTTTTTAAATCTGTTGGTTGTGGTCTTTGCATTTCCTTGTAGACGTTGATGACGTGTTTTGTTATCAGTTCTTTCCACAATGCCAAACTTAGATTAAGTGAAAAATCACTTAAGACTAACGTCCTGAGTCAATGTGCTTAGTGGACCTTACAAATACGAGTAGCTGCTAAAGTTTGCAACCACTTTGGGCGATAGAAAAAATTGCGTATACGCTGAGGTGAACTCTTGGGTTCTTGAAGAGAAATATTCAGCGAAAGGTCTATGTTATAGGGAATTTACATGAGGCGATTTTTCAGGCGATTTTTAATTGAAAGCAACAATCGCCTGGTGTAAACAGCCTTTCAACTAATCGCTTACAATGAAGTTGGTCGGCCCCCTACTTTCGTTCAACTTTTGGTTCAACTAATCGCCTGTAAAAGTTGAATCATGTAAATTCCCTATAACTTTTCACTTAGTAGATATCGTGATTTTTTCGAGGGGTAGAAATATGTACATATACTAATTTTTTTTTGACGTAGAATACGTCTTACGTATCGATATGGAGGCTATGCTCAAATGTTGTAGTTGTAGAAACAACGGTCAATATTGGCTTATTTTGGGGTCAATTTTGAGCCTTTAAAGGGTTCTAGCAACTTACGATTTGCAGGTTAAACTTTCATTTTCGGGATATAGGTTCTTTGGAACAATAGAAATATTATCGTGTACAAATTTTATACAAGTTCAACAAAAATTGAGCATTTTAATGCAAAAAAATTTTGAAAAAATTAGCAAATTTTTTGTATTTCCAAAATCGCACGAATGATTTTATTTTTGTTTTTTTTATTCAAAAATTCAAGATTTTCCCCCCATTTGGTATATGGCAAGAATTGGTTGATATCTTCTAAGTATGTTTATTTGATTCAAATATATGGGCACAAATAATTTTCCATACAAATTCACTTCGTCATGCTGTCAAGCTGCATCGATGGATGAAGAAACAAGTTTTAAATGGTCCAATGAAAATGTGCAATAATTTTTTTATGAAATAGGAGCAAGAAATAATCTTACTCATACGCCGTATTGTATATAGCATAACGCATCCATACGCCTACAAAGCGTATGAGTAACATTTTTCATGTTTCATGGCTGTAATTTTTTTCATCGCAATGCAAGTTTAAAATGAAAATAACCTGATCTAGAAAAACCGAATACAAATCCGTAATCTACGACTCAAAATTAAGTTTACGTGTCTCGAAATTTTTTGAGTAATTATTGCGTCCCTTCAGTTTACAAAGGACAATTATTTCTAAATTTAAATTTTGTGGAAAACCGCAATCAAAGTTTGAACAATTCATACTGGTGGTATACAAAAATACAGATAAAAAAACATAAATTTTGAATTACTTCTCTATAGTATTAAATGTGCGATATATAGATATGTATGCATTTAACAAAATTAATTTTAAAAATTTATAAAATGGCGAAGATATGAGTCATCCATTTTCACGATGGTGTACTAGATTTCTTAATCGAGCATTGTCGTGAATATGACAAAAAAAAAATGTATTTCTTATTTAAAAAGGTAGTTCGGTGCTGTTCTACCATTCCCATTTCTAAATGCTGTAAAAAAATTCAACCCAATCGGTCTAGTAAATCTTAAGTTCTTAAGATATTGATAACCCCAGTTAGAAGAAAGTCGCTTCGAGGAGAACGCAACAAAATATATCACCTTTCGGCGCTGTTCTACCACTCCCGTTTCTAACTGCTGTAACCTCTGTGAAGCACATAAAATATTCTTAGGAGCATGTAGAATTTGTCCTATTCCAATATATGTATGTATGTATAAATAAATATACTTTATCCACTTTTCTAAAACAATTTTGACATATTTACTATGTATGGCGTATACATTTTTGTGATACCCACCCAGTTTCAACTAAATATGCCTATAAACGAATGTTTTTTGCATTTAGTAGTAGCGCTCTTTTAATTAGCGTTTCTAAAAAATTCGATAATCAAGCGCATACACATGCATACATACAAATACACGCTTACTATTAATAGCCAGCTATCAGAGCCATTTACGGACCACAGAGTGAGCCAGCTATTGGTGTTAAATACTTTGACATTTGGCCGAAACTAAGCATGCAATTTTCCAAGGCCGTAAGGTTACTAGTGAATTGTGCCTATGTACCACACTAGTCAAGCACATGTATGTACATATATGTACATACATTTTTCACAAATCCGTTTATAGTAGATGCTACATACATAAGATAATATGTATAGGAATTTATGGGCATTTTATTCCAGCAAAAAGTGGGTGATATGAATGTGATTGTGAAAAGAAGGAAATAGCATGGTGGCACACTAAAAACATTTTGTGTGTGGCGCAAACTGGATATATTCCTTTTAACATACATACATTCATATATATGTATGTATATATACATATACATATGTACATATAAACGTCAAATCGATTTTGCGCCATATGACGAGAGGAAACACTCTTTAGTGCGAATTTGGCCACTTCTCAAGTACGAAAATTGCTGCATAATTGGAAAGGATTAGCTTCAAAATATACGAAATGTGATACTACATAGCACATAAATGTACACATACATACATACATATATATCGTTAGTACTATAGTATGGTAACAGCGTAACTCACATCGTCGCTGCAATACAAAAAGCCGTAACTAACTAAAAATCCAAAATTCACTTTTTGATTGATTATGATGCATTTCATCGAATTATAAGTTCCCCAAATCGTTTTATGCAGTAAATAATTTTAGTTAGTTGTGGCTTTTTTCCATTTCGGCGACAATGTAATATACGCCCTTTCCATACTACAGTTACGATATGTACATTTGTGTACACTCTAAAAAATGTTTGTTTAAATTTGCGTATATTAAGATAGGTAACCAGTTTCCTCTCTTAATGAATGCGAATTTACACACCGTGTTAATTAAATTAAACACTGCTTGTTTACTTTTAATTATCATATGTGTGGCGTAGAATAAATTTCAAAATTGCTTTTTTGTGTTCTAAACATTTATTGTTCACAATTCCACAGTTAACACATACAATTTTTTAAAATTTCCTCTAAAAATTTTTTGTTTAAATTTATGCATATAAAAAGAGGTAACCAATTTCCTCTCCTCATGTGTGCAAAATTAAACACTGTCTGTTTATTTCTACATACCAACTTTGCCGCGTAGAGAAAAATTGCACACAAAGTGTTTACAATTGAGTAAATATGGGCACTTAAAATTAATTATTTAAAAAAAATATATTTTACCTTCAAAATGTTTGAAATTTTAAAAATTTCATGGGTATATTTCTGTGTATATTTTAAACATCTCATGTTCACAATCAAATCTTGAACATCTTGTGCGTATATTTCCGCAGATTCTGGTTGAAAAATAAACACTTTTCAGTAGTAGTTTTACATGCACTTTTAAGAGTGTATATACATTTACACCGCTTTATTATGTATACAGTATAAGTACTTTATAAACACTGCTGCTGCACTCAGCATTCATAAATTTAAGTGAGCAAAGTGGATATTTCAAGGAAATGCAGCTGCAGCAAGAGAAATTCTAAACAATAATTACGGCATCACAACTAAGAATGTCCTTTGAGTTTTTGTGGCCGAAGGGCAATTGTAAAATTTTAGTCCACAGGGATTCACATATCAAATAAATATGTTGTATTTCCTCATAGGCTGCTGCGGCTAAGTGGTTAGAGGTACGTACTATGACTCCATAGGATTTGGGTTCGATTCCTGCTCCGAGCATGGCGGTCGCCATGGCAGGCAAAATTGGGGATGCTGCCCAAAAAATACCGAGATAGATCTTGATGGCGATAGTATCATCCACGATAACTTATGGAGCCCTCATCTGGGTCGTCAGAACTGCACAACTTGGCACTATCAAAGCGTTGATCAAGATACAAATGCTGGCATGCGTATGCATAACTGGAGCCATGGGAACCTATCCAATCGCATATGCCGCATGCTTGGAATCTAGATTTTACCCCTCTTCATATTCATATACAGACTCCGGCGAAAAGCGCTCTAGTAAGGAATATTGGTACTAAAATCGTGGAAGAAGGGTTTCTTAGTCGTACGAAGATTGATATTCTGACAAGGCAATATCCTGAAACTGAAATACTGAGAGATAAATTCCATGCATCCGAAGCCCACATTTACAAAGAGGTTTAAAACTGATCTAAGTAATAGGAAGAGCTGCGCAAGCATATCCGAGACATATCGAATAATACAGGGATTTAGGCACAATACCATTTTATCTCGGACACTGGGTTAATATACACACAATAAATCCATGAAGGTGGCACAATATACCTTAAGGTCGCATCGTAAGCCTCCTAGTGTACTTCTGGCTGGAAAGAGCTTCCCATTAAAACCATTTGTCGTTCCGAGGCGAATTAAAGTGTAGGCCCCTCCATTTGTGTTATAACATTAGGATGCACGCCACAAATTGGAGAAGGAGTTCGGCAAAACCCTTAGCAAAAGTGTACGCGCCAAAATATTATTATTATGTCCTCATAGTATAAACAACCAAATTCGTGCAAAATAAAGAAGACTTTAACTGCTTTATAAAACGAAGATTTTTATGCGAATATCACTTTAAAAATCACTTTAACCTATTTTATTTTTTATATATAATGCTTTGTAGTGTATTGTATTTAGTCTAACAAAAAGTAGTCTTACCGTTTTTAAAAATAGCACAAAGTTACAATAATAAGCAAAATAAAGGTAAATAGCAGTTCCGCTTTTAACTAGCTCATCAGACATACATAAATATATCTAGTTAGTCGGGTGAAGGCAGAGGAGACATTGGAAAGTGCGACACAATATATGAACTGATTTGTTACATATTTAGTTATAAATACTCCTGTGGAATCTGAGTTAATGCATACATACATATGTACATATGTGCATATATGTATATACATATGAATACATACTTGCAGCTATAAGTGCATAACGCTAACTTGGAAGTGAAATATATGGCAATGAAAATTAAATAAATGACAAGGTAAATATGCTCAAAGAACTGGCATTGAAAGTGAATGAAAATCGCATATACATACATATTTACTAGGAAATATGCAACAAGAAATTTTTTGAAAAACTTGAAGAGTTTATGAAAAGAATTATGAGATTTAAGCCAAGCAAGCGAGCAAGAGCACTAAAAATTACTTTATTTCTCTCTTCAAGAATAAATATGCATCTGTACATTTGGCTAGAGAAGGCTCAGACCAGGCATTCCATGGTCCGCAACCAGTTATGGCACTCCCATCTTCGACCATCGAAGCCAACGTCAGAAACTGGGTGAATATTTCGCTCAGCGCTCACTGAGCTTACATGAGGCCCAACCGTCCAATAGAGAGTCGCAGGATGACAGAGGCATCCCCAGCTGCTCCATACCCGGCTATATCGTTAAAAAGTGTGCTTTTCCTTGCCTAGTCATCAGCCGTTCAGTTTCCCGCAATGTCACTGTGGCCTGCCACCAAAATAAGCCTGACTAGAGGTCAGACATTCCCTTATCGATTTTCAGCGCACCACCATAGCATTCCACCCACTGATAACCGCCTCGTTGTCTCTTCACACTCTTCAGCAGTGAGTCTACTGTTTTCTTAATGGCTGATATTTTCGCCTGAAAGACACTACCGAAGTCCGGAAGCCTGACACATAGGTAGTTTTGATAGAGAGCTCCTGGTAAAATAGACTTCCAATAACCCTGCCTTCAAGTTTTGATCCGCCTGTGAAGAGGTTCGTTCACTGCTCCCTTCTAGTAACCCGGCGCACCCAGTCCTCCCTTGACGGAGTTTGTGCTGCGACAATTCTGCCTGCAATATCTTCAGACAGAACATTCAGCATGACGTTTAGTGCTAGTATAGACGTGGTTCTTAATGCCTTCTCTGGTGAGTTCCACCAGACAAGCACTCCGTAAAACTAGATAAGTTAAGCCTATGGTATCATAGAGCCAATGAATTATTAAGGGCGAGAGACTTCATACCTTACCAATAGCTCCCTTGCAGCAGTATACGGTAATCGACGCTTTCTTTGCCCTTTCCAAAGGTACTTTTGGTGAAAATGGGATGACGGACTCAATGAGCCTTAGGCGAAGTACGAGTGGCCGGCTGGAAATAAATCTCGATTTTGGTCAGGCGCTGGTCAGATTTGTTTTCTTCCATCTAGCGCCCGGCAAGGAAAACTATGGAAATACTAGACACA
Organism: Rhagoletis zephyria; assembly: GCF_001687245.7. Lineage (NCBI taxonomy): Eukaryota > Metazoa > Arthropoda > Insecta > Diptera > Tephritidae > Rhagoletis > Rhagoletis zephyria. The sequence continues at coordinate 13,858 of NW_016160426.1, forward strand.
AAAGTAACGCTCGCTCTAAGCAGCCACTGCCAAGTAATTCGAATTAATAATCAGTATCCCCATAAATTCCCAAATTACCCTTGTATCTCAACGGCTTGCCAGAACTTGCCCTGGTGGTGACAAGGAAATCAATGTTAGGAATATCCAGACGCACGATCAGTTGCCCGGGAACTAAGAGAGATAACATGTTTCGAGAGAACCTCTGAAATGAAAATCTCTGATGAGTTCTTGTATGCTACAGCCAGTCTACCCTCTTCTACAAAAAGTTTAGCTTCGGAGAAAATACCTAGTTCCAAAAAAACATTGTCAGAAAAAACTTTCCAGCAACAGGATTGATTACTCCAATTAGGATTTTGTAGGATACATCCAGTCCAACCACTGCTAAAAAGTATCTCAGTTAAGGAAATCTTCCCAACAGTGAAAAGTGAATATCCCAAACTATTATTCTGGATCCAGTGCAGGCTCTAAGAAGATAAACGTACTTCAGGACAACATATCCTTTTCCCTTCTAAGGCGTCGAATTACAGATGCTGAGATACTGTCCTGGCGCTGCCAACGCAAATCTACCCAGCACCTGGACTGGTTACCCAAGTCAAGATATTGAGCGATAGGGCGAGTTCAGGCACTGTGAGAAACCCGTTGTTGAGAGAATCTGTTCAAGTTCTGAAATGACAAAAAAAAAAACGCCGAAATACGTAAACCTAATATCGGGTCGTTGATTATGGATCGGTATACCGTTTTTCTAATTAAGGCCAGTTTCCCAACACATTTTAATTTTAATGGGAAAAAATTTGAACTTTAACAAACAAAAAATTTAAAAAAAATCGTTTGTGATTTTTTTTTCGTGTATTAATAAAGCTTGTTCATTTTGCAAAAAAAAAAAAATCAAGCTGCTAACGATGAAAATCGGGAGATAAATAAAGGTGTGAGGTTCTTCACACTTGCCTGGTTATCTGGTTAAAAATTATTACTCCATAGGGTATTTTATTGTTGTAAACTGAATAAAATTAAAAGCACATCAACCGATAACCTGATAACCAGGCAAGTGTAAACAACCACATTGTGAATGGTAAAATGAAAATGTGCAATCATTTTTTGAATGATGTAGGGCAAGAAATAATAGGGGTCTTCACACCGTGCTTGGTACTCGGTAATTCGGTGTACGGTAATTTTTCCAAATAGTGTTACACAAACAAAATACATGGGGAAAAAATACCGAACACCGATTTACCTAGTACATGGCGTATGAGTAACATTTTCCGATGTAGAGTTTGATTGTTTTTTTTTATGTGCAATGCAAACTTAAAATCAATATATATTGGGAAAATTACCTGGGTAAAAATTAAGTCCAGTTTAGCGTCCCTACAGCGTATTTACTCTCTTTATACTCATTTAAAGTGGTACTCTATCAGTTTCGACAAAGTTCTGGCAAATATGATGAGATGGAAGAATCAATGCGGTTAAAGTGTAACAAAATTGCTCTACGAATAAGCAGGATAGATGGTAGTCAGAGATTGTCGAAAAAAAAAACATTTCTTAAGTTGAACAATTCTGGTTAGTTGAATTGAGCGACTTATCACCATAAATGCTAAAATTAAACATTTGGCTGTGCGGTGGTATCTACTAATGCTACACCCTCTCAAATCTCATCCGAATATAATCGAACTTTTGATGGCGCCAATCTCAAAATTCTTATTATACCCACAGTTACACCGTAATCTTAAATGTTTTTTTTTTTTGTGTTGCCGCTAAGTAAGAAAAAATATAGCTATTAAAAGAATATTTAATTAATTTATCAAGTGCTTCACGCAAATACCCTACGCCAATCGTCTACTTGAAATAAAACGTGCTTAAGTGCTTCTTAAAATTCTCTCTAATCCAAAAAAAAATGAAGAATGATGCAACAGACATACCAACCATTGAATTAAAAAATTGCAGAAAAAAACTGCAAGCAATGCATTCAAGCCAGTAATAACAACATGTGTCGCCAACCAAAAACAAAACACAAAAACATCCAACTTGTGGTATTAAGTATTTGTGGTTTAAATCATACCTTACTTGTTTTTGTGCCGAAATAAATCCTTCGGTTCGAGACTACGTGTTTCGCATATGCATTCACAAAATCACAGATAATCCCTAACGTGTAGGTTTTTTTTCGGTAGTATGTCGTTGCAGGATGATAAATGTACTATGTTACAGGGAAGTACATATGTAGTATGTAGCCATTCCATACATACCTGTGTGCGCAGATAGCTTTAAAGGTAAAAAAGTTTAGTATAGCTTGTTTGTTTGTTTCACGCTTTGCCCTGACAGCAACAGAAAACAAAACAATTCATCAATAAATAAAAGCAAATGCCGTTGACAATGTTCATGATACAACAATGACTTGAAGCGCTTGCAAAAAAAAAATGGAGAAAAACACAGAAGTGCTTATCAAAAAAAAAAACATACATATAAACTAAACAAAGGATGTGAATGCAGAGTACATAAATGTCGTCGGCGCCATTGTTTTTTACCTGGACAATGTTGGCTAGTTGGACTAGCAGTTATCTACAAACAGATGCATGTTCATATGTACATTAGACTGCCTCACTCCCCATACAAAAAAAAAAATCGGTACGGTTTTTCCATTGGAATTATAAAATCTATTAAATAAATATTTCGGCAAAATATTGAGATTTAAGTGAGCTAGACCCATTTGAAAATACCTCCAAAAATGGAGTTTTTATGAATAAAAATAGTTTAAAACGGTTTAAGCATAAAAAATATGCTTAAAAATATTTTTAAAAAATTTAAAAAAAAATTTAACGGAATTGTGGTAATGAGATTTTTGATGCTATTTTTTAACTTTTTTCAAAGATGGGTATAAGAGAAACTTGAATAACTGAACCTAAACTCTTCCAGTTTAGACTTGAGAGGTATCATTGGAAAGGTATTTTCTCACCCTTTGTATTTCTTTGCTAATAAACTCATTTAAACGATGAAAGAGAAAGGTAGGGCGAACGAACATAATTCAAAGTTGAATTAAGATATGTTGGTATTTGAAAACAAATAAAAATTGGGACACGAATGCTTTTTTTTTTGGACAAAAATAAAAATAGTGGGAAAAGACCTTTCTACTGAGATCCCATAAGTCTACATCAGAATAGTGTTGGCCCAGTTATTCAAGTCTTTCGTAAATCAAACTTTGAAAAAAGTAAAAAAGCAGCATCAAAAATCTCGTTATTACGATTCCGTTGAAAAGATTTTTAAATATTTTTATGCAGATTTTTTAAGGTTAATTCGTTTTGTCATTTGAGAGGACTTTTTTCAAAAAGTTCTTTAAGAAACTATTTTTATTCATAAAAAACTCCATTTTTGGAGTTATTTTCAAATCGGTCCAGCTCACGTTGATCTTAGTATTAATAGAGATTCTGTCGAAAGCTCCCAAAACCTTCTCATCTTCACTCGACATAATCCACAAAGCCTTTGTGCGGCATATGGTGAGAGATTTGTAAAGCGTAATTTTTGTTCGCCGAAAGAAGGTTCTGCTTTTAACTTGCCTACTAAGTCCAAAGTAGCACCTGTCGGCAAGTGTCATTCTTCGCTTGATGGTGTTAATGCTTCCTTCCAATGTTCCAAAGTCCTTCACTACTTCAAAATTATAAGTGCCAATAGTGACCAATACGCGATAAAGTCTTTGTGTGTTGACAGCATGTACTTTTCTTTGTTTTCGTTCAACGATAGAAGAGGAAGACATATTCTACCTTCGGATATGTATTCATCAGTCCAAAGCCCGTATATTCTTCGTAACTCCGCCGCCAGGATCGGGTGCTTCTCGGCTGTCCGTTGTGTAACACTTCGACGCTGTCTGACGGACATCTTTATAGCTGCAACAAGATGCAGATGTTGGTTGCGCCGATAGAAGGTAGGACAAGAATACTCAAGTGCTTTTGCCGAATTTGTGTGCCGCTTAGTGGTAGCTGTAGTAAGCACGGTAGCTATATATGTATGTACATATGTAGTTGCCATATGATAAGTCGCGACCAGATCATTGGGTGGGGCAAGCACCCGGGTCATTTTAAGTATATTCACTGCAATTTGTGTCTGCTTTAAAGCATAACCTTGCTTACCGCCGCACCTATATAGTAACCATGGACACATCTCTCTCAGCTTCTGATTGAATTGTTGAGCCACAAGCTATAACTCTTCCTATGCCTGAAGAACTGTAAAATACCAGCGCTTAATCCTTCTATCCATCTTTGGATCATCGGTGTAGATGCTTCTACATCCCTTCCCGTCGCTAGACCAACGTCACCTACAAAGGAACCTCTCTTTCTTTTTCTTTTTATTCGTATATCATAACCTCACAAGACCCTAAAATTTTTCTTGCTAAGAAGATAATAGTTTTCTGCTCTTTCACAACCCGGCAAATCTTTTAAAAATTGTTTCAGTAGCGAAAGTTCAAACTGAAGAGTTATTTTTTTTTGGACTACAGTCCTACTGGAATAAATAGTCTAAGCTGCCGAGTGACACGAAACGAATCTACCCCCTTTTTCTATTGACGCAGATTTCTACTTAGACTCATACTTGCCGTCCCTATTAAAATAAGGGTATTGTAGAAATTGAGTAAGTGGCCTGGCACTCGGGTAAAAGACAACTTTGTTGCTTTGGGCTAATCAGCTATTTTGACCGATTTCGAGGCCACTTGCACAATTTAGTGTATACTCCTAACGCATCACTAATGCACCGTTGTCGATTTTTCGTTGATGGAGGGGCTTAGCAGAGAATAATCGGTTTTCTTAGTTACATAAGTATGTTGTTACATAAATGAGCTCGGTCATAAGTCGATTTCTAATAGCTTAAATACACTCCTTATTTTATTTGTGTGAAATGGATTACGACAGCCCAGAACAACTTTATGAAGTTAAAAAATCAATTTGTTGCAGTGAACTGAAAAATCAAAGTAACCACCGGAAGCAACACATCAAGGCTGGTCAGCCAGCATCTCGCGGGCGCTAATCGGTATACAGAGTCGATTAAAAATCAAAGTTGAACCACCAAACAACATTGGGTCAGTAACAACTAACTACATACATACATACATACATACATATAATAGGAAGGTATGGTGGGTATGGTGTGTGCATGTACTTTATACTATGTGAATGACGTTATCTCCGCTGCAAGTGCATTGTTTTAAATAACATGTATGCACTACATAGTATATCAACTAGGCAGACATTCAGGCAGTGGCACGCATGCATGAACTGAGCCTGTCAGAAAATTCATGGCAAATGTCGTTACAATATGAGCGAGCCGTCGAGGCAAATCCGCGTATCTTGAAATTACGATAGCGTCAGGCGCTCGTGTACTGTGGTGTTTGTGGCTTTGTTAGAGCATAACCTGCAGTCAGTGTTGCCAGAGAAATTTTCGTTTGGAGCTAAAACGGTCGAAAAAAAGAGCTAAAAAGGGCTAAATAATACTAATAGTTGCTAAAATGAAGAGCTACATATTTTGGTTAATGTTGAGCATTTATTGACGTAAGGTTGTTGTCACATTTTCTGCAATTTTAATAAAAACAACGGTTTTTATAAGTTTAAGTGCTGAAGAAAATCGTTTAAAACCAAAGTAAGGTGCATATATTTTGAATTCGGTGCTATGACACTTATAACAGTGAACTAAAAATACCTTACAAACTATTAAAGGCTGTAATTTCAAATATTTGCATTGAATAATTTTTACGCAAATTTTTTTTGGTAAGTTTTACTTCCAGCTCTCCTTAAAGGTAAAATTATGAAGGTGTAAAACAAAATCCACGCTATATGAAAAAGGATTTTCTTTTAATTAATTTTTGAATTCTTTAACCTAGATCCAAGAGTTGATGGTGGATACACTGCATCTCAAAATTTTTCATTTTATCAACGCTTAAGTTCTGGCGTATATATATTAAATACAACTAAACTTTCTGGAGCTAAAGTGCTAGATAAATTGGAAAAGAGCTAAAAAAGAGCTAAGAGCTAAAACCCAGTTTTCGGAGCTAAATAGAAAAATAAGCAGCTAAATCTAGCTCCAAAAGCACCGAAATGGCAACACTGCCTGCAGTACGGGGGAGCGACTACAGGACGGATGAATCGGTAGCTACCTGATAAACTCCGTCAATTACCAACCGACTACTTGCAGTGTATTTTAGCGATTACTTTTTCAAGGTAATGTCCCTGCGGTTGTCACCATCGGCTGCAATTTTTCTAAATATAGGCATAATGCAGGGTATGGTATGATTACGAAAGGGTAGATCTACAGGCACCTTGCACTGCGGCCAGATTTGGTCTAAAGTGTCCCCTATTTCAACTTTGGTTCTTTTACATGCTCAGGAATTGTATAAGCCCTGTTGCGAAATCTGCAATGGGTTGTCCTTTGCTAAACGTGTAGCTGTTTAAATTCTGGCTCTACGATGAGCCTAGCCTGTGTTGGGCAGGTTGTAATAAGGTATTCCACTGATGAAAATTAAAATTTCAAATTTTACCTTATTTCCGAAAAAAATTGGCCTAAAACTGGATAATTGGATCAAAAAATTAATATGTATTTTTATGTGCATGTATAAATTTTTGATAGTGGGTAGACAACCTCTCCCTTCGGTACAATATCTACTTTTGGACTCACATTAAAAAATCTTTGCCTTGAAAGGTATTTTTCCGTGGACTTCAAGCCAAAACTATGTTTTAGCCAATGTTTATGAGGGAGACTATTGGAAAAGTTTCCCACATTAGAAAACGCATCGAAATGGCTTTACAAATAAAAACAACTAAGAAAGTCTAAGTTCGGGCGGAGCCGAACATTAAATACCCGGCGCAAGTATTAAATATATGTTTTTTCACCTTTCCGAAAGCTACCGCTAGATGGTAAGACGGGGTGTATCAATTTTGAGTAAATTAGCGTCCTTAAATTTCGAAATATTGCAGTTTCAAGCATTTCTGAAATTTACCGTTATATGAAAAGCGGCCGCAATTTTAGTCCGATTTCAATAATTTTCAACGTTTTGCTTTTATGTGGCAAGCACAATAACCACACCGAGTTTGGTACAAATTGGTATAACGGTTACCGATATACATATATGTGATCATAAGTGGGCGATGCCACGCCCATTTTCCAAAATTTTACCATAAACGTATTTCTTGGTAAAGAATTGTTGCAAGCATCAATTTTGAATAAATGAGCTTTAATATTTTCTGATTTATCGAAGATTTTGTATTTCTCTAAATTACCGTTATATGGGATGTGGGCGTGGTTATTGTCCGATTTCGCCCATTTTCAATACCAACCTACCTTGGATAATCAATTTATCAATTTTAAAGCGCCAGTTCGACTTTTATTCCTTTCTTTAACTGCTTTCTCTACTGGGTGAATAGTGCGTGATGTCACCGCCATTGGTGCAACAGACACAACATATCAAGTACATACTTAAAAGTACTTACTTATACATAAGTACATACATGTACATATATAAATATGTATATGAAGCGTACATTTGCAAGCTAACATCATGCAGTGTGTTTTTTCACATAACATTATCGCATTTTTTAATTTATTTTATTAATGTATACGAACGTGTGTACTAGGGTGATCCTTGTATCCACAAAATAAGAGCATCCACGAATATTTTAAAATTGAAACGAAAATAGGGGTCGCAGCCAAGGTTTGAATAAATTGATTTTCGACAAAAATTTGACTTTGATCAGCTACTTTATAACACAGCGAGTTTATCAATTTATGTGAATAAGTTTCGAGTCAAAATTTTATCGAGTGTTTTGCTATTTTTTCTATTAAAATTTTTGTCAAACCTTGGTAGCGATCCCTAAAAATTTGTTTAAAATTTTGTAATTTTCGTGGATAATTTTATTTTGTGCGTAGAACAAAATAAAGGGGTGCCCCTTATAAAATTTAGATGTTGATATTTTAAGGACCAACCTTATGTATTTGCATATGTATGTACATGCAAACGTATTTTATACCAGCAACTTAACTGATTCGCCGGCGACGCGCCTATCTTCCACCGATATCCTTTCAGTGCTGTTGAAGTGGTTATTATGCTGAATGATGCTTCTTCGGTTATCTACTATCAACGCTAGAATCGGTTGCAAATACCAGATAATAGTGGCAGTTTAGCTTAAAGAGGTTTATATGTACACATACATAAGTACTTACTATACCTACATACCCTGCCAGCAGAAAAACGTACATTTTACCGACAGTGCAGTTTTCGTACATTTTTCGTATCCGGAAACGTTCAGAAAACGATTTCTATATTAGTTCATCACCTTATTTCAAAACAATAATTTTAAAATATTAGTTCAAACTGAGCATTTGAAAACATGTATACGTACTCGCCAGTAGCTGAGTGCGCAGAGAAGTGAGCTACTATTTGTTAGCTTTCAGGAGGTTCCGGTTCGAATTCCGTCCGAAGCAACACATTAAAATTATTTACTAATCGAAATAATTGCTGAATCTTAAATTTGTTATTTGACTGGTTGCCTGTAACTATGAAAAAGTTTCTGTGAAGTTCATAAACAAACAAATAAACGTGCAGCAAATAGTTCCGATACTAGCAAGTTAATATTCTTATTAAGTCTCATCAAAAAATTCCTTGTCGTTTAAAGAATAAACAGAATGCCGCATTATACTAAAGCCAGCTTCCCGACATAAGCTCAAAATATCATATATATATCTTTCCGTCAAGGTGTACGGATTTTTGGAGTGTTTTTTTTCATATAATAAAAATGTTCCTGTTTTACACATATCTCATAAATTTCTTGAAGTTCCTGAAGCCCCCATTATTTTATTAAAAAGAATTCGTTATTTTCGTACTGGAGGGACTTATCTATTAACGGCTTGACTATTTTTCACCCCATTTTAAAAATCAAACATGAAAAGAGGATTTATAGGCCTTTAAAATTATGTATATTGGTAGCCTTCGATTGTTGCGAGTTTTTATCGCGCAAAATTTAAAAAAAACTCTAATTTTCCTTATTTTTTAAACTTTAACTATCGCTTCAAATATTAAGCTGTTACTCGGAAGGGTCGACAACCTGAATGGAAAGTTTGTTACATGTACATAAATTAAGAACACACTGCTTGTTAAAAAGTTCTAGTCAGAAAAATAATAAGATTGTCTGTGAAGCAATAAACAAATAGGACTAGTGGAAATACATTCCCACGTCAAACGGTTCTACGTACCGGAATGACTCGGGGTTTACCCGCCCAAGGGCTGTAGTTTCGGCGATCTAACCCCGTTTAGGTCGGCGAAATCCGTCAAACGTTGCTCTATTTTAGGGCTACAACTGCTCCGGGCCAGAAACTTACACCTGCTGCGTATGCCAGAGACGACTGTATACAAACTTCACCTCGGTCAGGTGGACACGTCGTTCGTGGCCACATGCTGTGCGAACCGAATCGCCTCCACGGCATACCACCACCCGCCCGTGCAGAACACAACCAACACACACACACCTCAGCACAACACAACAATAGATACACACACAAACACAATAGCACCCACACACCGCCGCGGGCAACTCCCAGTCCCTCCAACAATCTGCTCGGTTTGTCAGTCCAGAATATACCGTAACGTGACATCAGTCAAGTGCAACTCCTGCCTTGGCTGGTGCCACTTTAGGGCATGCTCAGGACTTCACAACACGCGTGATTGGACAAGTGACTACGTGGGCCCCTGCTGTGCTGCCCTGTCGCATACCTCCCCCGCGACGCCGCCAACCACCACCACAAGGCAGCACCCCCTTTTGCAGCACGTACAGCAGGGAGCCGGCAGGCAACACAACTCCTTAATACCACACATAACAATCGGTCTCCCAAGGCACACAAAGGTGCTACAATTTAATTGTAATGGACTCCAGAGCAAGATCGAGGAGATAACTGTCTTTATGGGAAGGCATGCAATATTAATAGCTGCGGTCCAAGAGACGAAGTTGCACGGCAATTGAACCTTGGTGAATTGCGCCGGATACAACGTGCACCGTCGAGATCGCGAGCGAGACAATGGTGGAGGAACCATGTTCACCACCTGGACCAAGGAGGTCAGGCTACCGCTGGGAATTCACGTGGATGATACACTAATTTCGACGGTGAATAACCCCAAAATACTCGGAGTAACCTTCGACAGTCTGCTCTCCTTCTCTGCGCACGCAACCGCTATTGTCAACAAAGTACAGAGCCGCAACTAGGTCCTCAAAGTCGCTGACCGGCAGCACTTAGGGCAAAGACAAAGAAACGTTGCTGGCAACATACAAGGCAATAGGCCGGACGGTTTTAAACTACGCAGCACCAGTGTGGTCGCCGGAGACTAGTTGGACGCAGTGGATGAAGCTACAGACAACTCAAAACACCGCACTACGGACAGCGACTGGATGCCTTCTGATGTCGCCCCAACACCATCTACACGACGAGGCGATATTGCTCCCGGTCAAGGAGCATAACACCATGCTCTGCAAGCAGTTCCTTGTCGGGAGCGATAGACGTGGTCACCCGAATGGGCAGCTGCTTGCAGGAAAGCCCTCGCCCAGGCTCGTCAGGAGGCATCTCTACGAACTAACGGACGAAGTCCAGAGGTTCATTAAAAAACCTCTGGACCCGTCAGCATATCGGCAGGCCCTGAATGGCATTCACAGGTAGTCAGTCTCGAGTTATGTAGACTCCAGACCTATGAATGCCGTTCTAGGCGCACAACCACCGGACATAGACGAGACGGAGCTTCATCTGCCTCGGGAGACAAGAACCACAATAGCCCTTCGCTCTGGCTACTGCAGCAGGTTAAACTCATACCTGAGCAGACTAAACGCATGCGGAGAGACACCTCGTGACTCGAAGCATCTCTTCGTATGCCCGGAAAACCCAACAACCCTAACGCTTTTGTCCCTGTGGACCGACCACATTGATGCTGCACGCTTCTTAGGGCTGCCGTTAGTGGAACTTGATGACAACGACTGAGTTATTAACCGATCAGGGCGGGGTTGTTATAGCCGCTAAAACAACAACAACAACCATTCATGGCATGATACCAGATAAAACGAGCTCAGCCCCTTTTGATATGCATTGGCTGAAATGCTATTGATAGCGTCCGCCATCATCAGGAGATGTCGCATTGTATTTATTAAACCCTAAGTTAAATAAGTATTTGACGGTCGCCGTGTTGTAGTGGTAGCAGTGTGCGCAACCATTCCACATGGCCTGGGCTCAAGCCCGGTTTAACCCTACACCCTAAACCCTTTTTTGTGTTTTTTTTGTAATCTAGAAGTGCAAGAAAAATCTACTTAACCCAGTGGGAAAATGTAATGTATAGTAATCGAAAGAATAATCAGTAAAACAACCCTTTTCACATTCGCAAAAGGCATTTTTTTCGCCAGGGCGATGTCCTAAGAAAAGTGGGGCATTCAGTTTTGCATTACCTAGTATCGAGAAATGAATGTGTTTTAATATGAAACGTTTGGAACTTTTTGAATACATTAGAATTCTAATTACAAAGTTAGCAGTAATATTAGCGAGAACTTATAAGAAATACATTATATTATTTATCACGCATGTAATACATCACTACTTTTCCGACTGGGAAGTCACTGACTTATGTTGTTTAAGAAATTAACCTCTATTACGCGGTGTTATTTGAATAGGAACGAAGCGTTTACTGCAAAAAAGTATGTTGGAAAAAAATTTGACATGTGTGATTTTTGAAATGACCGATTGAATTATAAGCATCTATGCACATCTATGCTCATTTCAATAATCCGTGACAGCGTTTTCACGGTACACTTCTCTTGGCTTTACTCAGTTTTTACTAATAATTACAATTTTGTTTTACCATTTTTAATATACAAGCTTACGTCTATCTGAATATAAGTACATAAAATACTCGTATTTGTATACATTCATAACATTTTTTTTATAAAAAACGGTAAATATTAAAAAGAAAAATTTTGCATTAAAAAAGGCTTGAGTGCCAACAAACTATGCTAATCGAAAAATCGGAAAAATGCCAAAAATTGGCAAAAAACGTAATTTTTCATCTTTTGTTAACTGCTCAAAAAGCTGCCAGCTTAAACGGAGAACAATAGTCTGGTGACAAACTTTAGTATGATAGACAAATGCATTTTACACTATTTTTTGCACTGTTCCATTGTTAAAATTTCCATTCAATGAACGACAAAAATATCATCATTGATTAGTGGTATCGATATAGGTATTTAGTTTTGTCAGCGTTTTAACTATAAATTTTGCTTTATTTTCTTATAAATTTTTATATTAATAAATACATAGTAAATACATAAAAATATTTGAATACATCGAATACATTGAATATAGCGACAATTAAATTTGTATACCATGAAACTGTTAGTACTTAATCGGAAATAAACAACTAAACTTAAAGAACACGATATCCAATAATTTTAAATTTGCCTATTATTGAAACATTTTTGCAAATAAAAACAAACATTTAAGTAATTATTCTACTTGTACCTACTCTTATTTCTAACCTCCAGTGATGCCTTGCATATAGATATCCTGCACCGTTGGTATGACGTGTTGGAACTGCCTTCGTTTCGGTATTGGCTGCACATGTGGTAAACGTGTACCATTAAGAGCATTCAAGCTTGGCGTGAAATCATCATTGTCATCTTCATCGTCTTCGTCGGTGCTTGCTGCCGTTATATGCCCCGACTGAAGTGCTGCCGACTGGTAATTTTCAAAGTGTACTCTTTTACGCTTCACTGGCTCCACCGGTTTCCGCCATGCAATTGTTTCTGTGTGCTTATCGTTTTGTTTGGCTGCGCGCGCGGCAGCTGCCGTTTCGCTTGTCGATGGTCTTACATCTAGTGAAGAATTTTGCGAACTATCTCTACTCATTGGGAGGACTTCATAAGTAGCTAGCGATATCGGTGCATTCGTTGGTTCCAAAACTACACTGCTATCATCACTAACAATCAGTGATGCTGAAGCTGCTAAGTCTTCTCCTCTAATGTTATTGTCTCGATTCTCTTTCTCTTCCCCAACATTGATGATATCCTGGGATGGTCCCCGCAGTTGAAAGGGTGCATTCTCTTTCACAATGTCACGCAAATGTTTGGTGCGCGGTGTACGGTAAACCAAGCGATCGAAATCGTCCAGCGATGAGGAAGATGATATTGCAAGTGATTTGAGTTGATTTTTCTTTTCAATAGCGCATCTTATTTTGTATTCATAAATGTTTTCAAGACTTATAGCACATTTGGCACAAACTAGACTTTCCTTCCGAAAGTCCACTTTACGCTTGCGCGCGAATTCCAAAAGTTTCGGATTGCTGATAACTACACCTTCGCCATCTAATAAATGGCCGTCAGAAGAAATGGCACACCGTTCTCCACGAATTCGTACCATTGCCCTAAATGCAATTAAATTAGTTCATATTTTACAATTTCACTTTATTTACAATTCCAATTCTAATCGTTGCTAGACGAAAAATTTGCATCAAGAAAATGCATTTTGACGCCGTTGCGGATATATTTAAATGCAATCAGCTGACGGTCACTGAACGTGCGCTTTTGTGTGAGTGAGTGTTGCCGTTTAATTTTCGTACTCTTTATAATAACGGGGCCGTACGTAAGAGGTTTGATAGATGAATTAGAGAATTGTATTAATTTTGCGATGAAAATCACTGTACAGAGAAATAAAAGTACATTTCCGCAGCAAGCTTTTCAAGCGTTTGGTTCTTTTCAGGCTTTCAGCTACACAATTCAGCTATTGCGGAAAGCCTAAAAAACGCTGAACGCCTGAAAAGCTTGTTGTGGAGCTGTACTCTTAATATTTGTCCTCGGTTGACAATTGTACATGACGTAGGGGAGGGCATAATAAACAGGTAGTAGGTAATAGCAGAGCAGCTGTTTTGATTTGTTTTAATTATTTGATCTCTAAACTGTCAAATATTTTTACTTTTTTCAACAAAAGCTCTTCAATGGTAAAATGTATTTTCATGTAAATCTCCAAAAAAAGCGATTAAAATCTGCCTTTATAATGTTTGCTTAACTCAGGAGAAAGTACTTAGATAACAAAAAGGGGCAACTCATTAGGGGTCTTCATCAAAAGTGATGAACTCTTGATAAACTTGATAAAGTGATAAATTTATCATTTTGATAAATGAACTGTCAAACTTTGTATGAAAATCTATTTAACCAAGTTTATCACTTTATCAAACGACTTTGGCGGATAAATGTACACTTACAGGTAGTCGCTTTCGCTACGTACACAATGTACGAGGTAAGAATGAAACGTAACAAAATAAAAGTAAATGTTTTTGTTCTAATGTTCTAATAATAATGTACCTTGATGTGGGCAACATAAGAATCTTGGATTGGACTCGATGCCGAAGAAACAGAAGGGTTCAGTTCGTCCCTGTTGCATCAGGAACAAAAATCCCCAGGGCTTGGAAAGTAGTCTGGGTGAAGTTTACACCGAAAGCTGGAAAAATATCTCATGTCTGTCCCGGGGATTTCAGACCAATCAGCCTCTTCTCGTTTTTGATTACAGTTCTGGAGGTTCCTAACTATTGCCTCTCGGGAGCTTGCACACAATTGTGACGTCGATTGAGGAAGCATTCATACATAAAGATTTCCTCGATATTTAGGGGGTCTTTAACAATGTACTATCGGGGCAATACTCACATCCCTGAGAAAGCTTAGGGTCGAAGCGGACCTTCATAGGCTCATACACTGCATAACCAATGGCAGAGTTTTCGCGGCGAAGTGGGTCACCATCCAGCGTGTGGTAAACAGGAGCGCACCCCTGGGTGATGGCTTATCGCCTTTTCTCTGAATCGTGATCGTAAACAACCTTCTTCAGGAATTGGCGAGTAGTACGTGTCGAGTGATTGCCTATGCGGATAATATACCATGTTTAGTGACGAGCAAATTTTTGGGTACCTTCTGGGACTTAACTCAGTGGCACTTCAACTTAGTGACTAGATGGTCACTAGGAGGTATAAGGTGCACCAGTAATAGCCTCCAGAAGTACGTTGTTGGACGCGGCTTTATTATCCAAGATAGCTACGAGACAGAAGTCCTTAACGCTGAGGGACTTCTCTATATAAGCGACCAAGCTACGAAGTGCGGTGTTCGCAGTAGATAGATTTACTCTTTCGCTATTCCTGTTGGCCATCAGACAGTAGACGATTGTAATAATAATATTTTCAGGTGTCGTAAGAGCAAAGGAGAAATGCTGGTGGGCCTAAGGTCCTTGGGGTTAATATGTTATGGCTTTTGGAATAAAGACAACCGGCTTTTAAAATATGTGAACACTATTTCGTAGACCCCACCAGTGTATTAATTAGTTGTGCAGGCATTAACTTACTCATATAAATTTAAAAACTCGCTGAGTCATAGTTGATCAAAGTCAAAATTTTTAAAATATTTGCAATTTTAAAAAATAAATTTTTTCAAACCCTGATATCGACCCGACCTTTTTTTTTAACCTGGAACTTTTCGTAAAAGTTTTTATTTATTATTTTTACGAAAATAGAACAAAATAAAGGGGTGCCCCATTATGTTGATAATTTAAGGACAACCCTACTATACAGCTCGATAATATTTTGGATAATTTCCATTATAAATACCTGCGTGCTTATGTTAATACAATACTCTTAATAATCGCCTCTCTTGTCTGATATTGTTTAATAAACAATTAATTAAAAGTTATGTTTTTTATATACTTTCAGAGTACAGTCTCGTTTTTTTGTTAAGCAAGTGCAGTATGTCTCAGATAAAAGTAAATAAATTGCAATGGTTTCGATTGCCAATGGAAATAAAAGTACAATGGCGTACTTTAAAGGACTGTTATAAATTAAACTAAAAAAGAACAAAGGCAAACTTGTATAAATTCCTTCAAACATACACATCTACCTATAAATACAGAAATTAAGTAAATTAAATTAAATTCAATTCAATTAAACGCAAAAACTCTAAATGAGAGACCAACTAATTTAAAACAAAAAATTTAAGGTTACTATCACAACGCAAAAAAAAACCGTAATTGTCTTCCAAACAAAAAAACAAACCAACCAAAAAGAAAACTCCATAAGTCCAAAAGTTCACCAAACGAGCAATGGAAAAACTTGTGGAAAAATACGTCGGTAACAACAAAATTAGTCGAAATTTTCAAGCTAAACTCCAAGAAGTATCCGAAACAGTAGCAACGACCAAGAACTATACTCTGACACACCGTACCAGAAGTGCAACACTCAAGAACTACAGTCACAGCACAATTACGAGAAACAACGAAAATTCTGAACAACAATCAAAGCATCGACAAGAACCAACTCCAAGCCAGCAACAGTATTATGTGCGAAATGCAGCCACTAAAGGAACAATACAACAACAACCACAGCTAACGCCTACTGTCGACTATTTCCGCTTTTCCGCTTTGTATGCACTCGTAGCGAATTCTGCTACCGTTGCCACGTACAATATGCGTGACGCGTATGCGTGCGTGACTACCTACGATGAAGTCAACAGCGACGGTGGCGCCGACGACAATAGTGGCAACGACTATATGCCACATCATCATAGCACACGACAGCGGCGTATAGCTGCAATGACCGCTATAGGATTAAGCCGCAACCATATAAGCCTTACACGAAAATCGCAGCTTAGCAACAGAGTTTTGCGAGCGGCATGCCTACGAAGTGGCACTCGTCAACAAAGTGTTATATCTGCTGCTGCAGCCGCTG
Organism: Rhagoletis zephyria; assembly: GCF_001687245.7. Classification (NCBI taxonomy): domain Eukaryota; kingdom Metazoa; phylum Arthropoda; class Insecta; order Diptera; family Tephritidae; genus Rhagoletis; species Rhagoletis zephyria. The sequence continues at coordinate 30,599 of NW_016160426.1, forward strand.
CCGCGGGAGGTGTCTATAGTTGCGGTCTCTTCAATACGATTGGCACTGTCGCCGGAAACGGAACAAGCTTTGCTGGTGGTGGCAGCGGCCTAGATAAGCGTAGTCTTTTCTATTTGACGCTCGTATTTTTCATCTATTGTGGTGCAATGATGCGCGCCTCTGTGGCGGCGACAGCCATTGCTAATGCGACACATAACAATAACATAAGTGACAGCGACGAAGATAAAGCGCCAATAGCAGCAACGGCGGCGGTGGCGGCGTCCTTGACACCAATCGCTACTCCTATTGAAAGCGTAATGTTGATTGATAGTAGCGTGCAAGATTCGATAGCATCCACAACAGCATCAACATCTGCTACGTTACCATTACCTGTCATCAACTTGACAGCTGCTATTGCGCATAGTAGCCCCAATGTTTCATTATTAGCCGAAGCGGAGCCACCGCCGCCGCCACCACCGCTGCATTTTGTGGTGGACGCGTTCGCAAAAGATCTAACGTATATACAACGCGTTGCAAAGCGCGATACCGCTCATGTGCCTGATGATGAGGATGATTCCGCTTATCATGACGACGAATTTGATGAATACGAGGCTTTAATAAATAATAGATCTGGTGAGTAAGAAACTCTTATATTTGAAGAATATTTATTTTTGTTTTCGATTTGTATACGATTTTTTCTACTTCACGCGCGAAATGAGATTAATACCCATGCACCAGCGTTATTTTCTGCTTCCTACTAACTCGTTTTTAACTCTTATTTCATCGTTTTTGCTCCTACCGCTGCAAATAATGGTTTAGGCCCTGCCTCCCTAGCTAATTCATCCGCTACCTCGCCAGAGTAAATGTTGCATATATGTAATGACTAGCGCCTTTCTGAGAGGTTAAATTGAGTTTAGAAGACACAGCAGCGGTCCGGAAGCCATAAGAGCCCTGATTAAGCCCTGCACGAGTGAACTGTCACAACGGAATGGAGCAATGCCTCTATCCAGCGCAAAGTGAACAAAGGTACCTTCCATACTTTCTCTAGATAGTCGTGATAAACGATGTCCTGGAGAAGTAAGAAAGGAGAGGATGCCAGGTTATTGCCTACACGGATTATGTGACACTCATTGTTAGAGGAAAGTTCTTGGACTCTCTGTATGATCTTATGCAAGGGTGCTTAAAATTGGTCACATATCGGTCTGCTTGCTACAAATCATTGAAAGATGGAGTTCGTACTATTTACCAGGAGGTACAAAGTGACTCATGCCCAACTTCCCTCAACAGAAAGTGTTTCACTGGCTCTCTCTGACAGGGTCAATTTCTTGAAGGGGAAGTTATCATGGAAGCCAAATAATGAGGAGCCAGTAAAAAGGGCATCAGTGGCTCTTTAATGCTGAAAGAATTCCATAGCTATTGTCTGGTGGTATTCGCTAATCATGTTAGAGCTCGCGAAAAGGGCGGCCCTCGTTGTAATCAACGGAGCGCTCCGGACCACTCCTACTCTGTCGCTAAATGCTATGTTCAGTGTCGCACATGTTGACATTGCGGGCAGAGCGGCGGTGGTTCGCTCAGCGATTACACTACGTATGCGCACTCAATAATTCTCAAAAGCTTCGACTTTCTGCCAGAAGAAATGGATCGGAGTGTTCCGAGGCTGGCCCCAAATGGATCCTTTTCCACGTACATCCCTCCAAGGGGCGAATGGGATAACGACAGTTTTTGGAGTAGAGGTCCAATAAACATCTTCACAGAAGGATCGAAGCTGAACGGAAGAGTTGGAGGAGGTGTCTACTGTCAGCAACTTGCAATAAATCTTACGTTCAGACTGCCGGATCTATGCAGAGAGGCAGCCGATTGGCTACGAACCAATGTTTTGCCGACTAGGAGGGTAAATATCTACTCTGATAGCCAAGCGGCAATCGGGGCGCTGGGATCGCTACTGGTATGATCGAAAGTGGTCGGGGAATGCCTGAACTCTCTCTCAACCGCTTTAGAATTCTTCCAAATGAAACCAATTTAGGTCCCAGGAAACAGTGACACTACTGGAAATGCAGGGCTAATGATTTGGCTAGGAAGGGCACCCTCGAGGCCATCACCTCGGATAGGGAGGGCATAGGAGTTCCGTTGGGAACCTGCGGCCTGCTGCTAGACAGATGGGCTCACAGTCGTCTCAGCAAGCGCTGGACGAAAACCCCGACATGCAAAGTTGTAAGGTCCTTTTGGTCGCTCAGANGCGGCCTGCTGCTAGACAGATGGGCTCACAGTCGTCTCAGCAAGCGCTGGGCGAAAACCCCGACATGCAAAGTTGTAAGGTCCTTTTGGCCGCTTGTTGACCGCAGTCGCTCAGGTACGCTTTTCCAGCTGGCTAAGCACCAGTTATCCATACTTACAGGTGCACAGATAGGACACTGTCCTTTAGGAAACCGCGCGGTATGACTCGTCACGCATCACTACTGCCGAAGTTATTTAGAAGACGAGCTGGAATTATCTCAGCTGCCCGGCATTAGCTAGACTGAGGTTTGATCACCTCGGTGCGCATTTTATCAACACTCCCGACAAGCTCTCCGAAATTGGTCATGAGCTACTTGCGAAACTTCGTTTTGAGCACCTAGCGCTCTCTTAGTTTAACACAGAGAACGTGTATTTACCGTTAAAAAAAAAAGTTTGTATAATGTTGTAACCTAATGGACAATCTAATTAATGTCTAAGTGAGTCCCTCGGGGTCTGCCACAATAACCTAACCTAACCTATTCATCTGATTTCCTAGTTCATATAGCGTCGAGGAAAAATCTACAAGTGAGTTATAGGGTTGCCATTCACTAGCTTTTGTTTGAACAGTTTTGCATAGATCATTCATTCTTGGCTATGCTCGATAAGAAGACTATATTTATTTAAAAATAATACTTGTACATATGTATGTACACTTATTTGCTGTATGACTTAAAATATCTATTAGTATACATAAGTACATGTGATTGTAATATTTTTATTTCAGCAAAAGGCAAATACATCGGTGCTCCCTGTTTTAGTGACATGACATGCGAAACTACATTATTGCATGTCACGTGTGATAAGGAGACAAAAACCTGCGGCTGTGAAAAAAATTACCCAGTACAGCTTGGACTAACCAAAGGTTGCGACAAGCGTAAGTTGAAGGATTTCGGAACTGAAATTTACACATATCGACATCTGAGTGGAAGATCGATTCAAAAACGCTATACATATCTCAACATATTTTCAATATATTTTCAGTTGATATAGGGCGTTTTTGAACCAAATTCTGAGATAGGACGTGCTTGAAAAGTGTTCTGAGATAGGTTNACCAAAGGTTGCGACAAGCGTAAGTTGAAGGATTTCGGAACTGAAATTTATACATATCGACATCTGAGTGGAAGATCGATTCAAAAACGCCATACATATCTCAACATATTTTCAATATGTTTTCAGTTGATATAGGGCGTTTTTGAACCAAATTCTGAGATAGGACGTGCTTGAAAAGTGTTCTGAGATAGGTCGATCTTCCACTTAGGCGTCGATATGCACACGTGTGTCTTTATGTATGTATGTAACTTCCGCTAATTGCTCCAAAAATTTATGTTACAGCTAAAAAACTGGGCGAGCAGTGTTTCTACGATGAAACTTGTATGTATAACGATGAAAATTCCCTTTGTGTTCAGGTGCGACACAATGCTATGTGTCAGTGCGCACATGGTTTCCATTCTGTAAGTCACACAAAGCCAACTCGTCGCGTTTTTTGTACGAAAGGTGAGTTAATAATGTCGGATTTCCACTGGACGTCACTGATCACAAATTTGTTTTATTTAAATGTTGGGTATAAAAAATACCCGTGCCATTACGTTCATAAAAATAGTCACTAAGTTCGTTTCCGCAAGGTTAAGGGGCAAATATTTTNAAAGGTGAGTTAATAATGTCGGATTTCCACTGGACGTCACTGATCACAAATTTGTTTTATTTAAATGTTGGGTATAAAAAATACCCGTGTCATTACGTTCATAAAAATAGTCACTAAGTTCGTTTCCGCAAGGTTAAGGGGCAAACATTTTTTGTAATTTCAATGCCTAGTGGAAACTTGGCTATACGCTTAGTAAGTGCATTAATGTACTCTATGGTAGCTCAAGGCTAGTATAATTTTTCCCCAAAAGTAAGATTTTTTATAGGAAATTTAAGGTTTAGATTCTAGAGTTCATTTGATCATGCCCATGCCCTTTGTAGAATAGGCTTCAGTTTTCTGGGTGACCGCCTTTTCGATGGCCCTGTCAGTCTAACTATAATCTTATCGGAAGAGCGGTTAAAATTTGTTGAAGCTTCTGAATGGTGACAGGTAATAAGATCAACCGAAATAAGGTCAATTGACTTTATTTCCCACCCTGGTACGAAATAAAGTCAATTGACATTATTTCCTTTTCAAAAGCGAAATAAAATCCATTGACATTATTGCTCTTTCAAACATTAAATTTGCTTAGCTTCGCGGCGGCCCGCATTCGCGCGCCCCGCGTACCCCGCGCGACCAGCGCGCCACACCACATCACGCTACGCCTCGTCTCGTAACTTCCTGCTGTTGATCAGGACTGCCTCAGTCTTCTGGTGCTCTATTCCTGCTAATGTCAGCCAATCGCCTACCAGAAGAATTGCTGAGTGTGTCCTGTAGGATTTGCTCTCAAATCTGAAGCCGTTTCTCCGATGCTGTGAGCGCAAGTTCTTTATTGAGGTTCCAAAGCAGAGCAGGAGTCTTGCAAATTCCACCTGTGAACAATCCCGCCACTCTTGAAGAAGCGGCTTCCTGATGCCCAGCGTTATATGTATTATCATTCCAGATAAATTATCACAAATTTATAAAATCTACAAGATTAAAATAAGACCAATTTATAGATTGTTACTTGTATTTACAGACTTAAAGGAGCTAAGCTCTGATTTGCCTACACTATTGGGTGTCTCAACGGGCATCGCAGTGCTAGCCGGACTCATCTGTATGGTATTACATCTGTTCAGTAAAACGAAGTATCCTCGCCCGCGAAACTTTGGCGATGCTAATCTACCGCCACCCATTATGTACTCAAGTGAAACAGGTATGCCCAGAAATCGATTGCAACTTTGGTAGTTTAAAAAAATATAAACATTGTTCAATATTTAATACACCTTAAAATGCTAAAATACTTACCTCTGTATCACATCATAATTCACACAAACACTTCCCTCCTTCCTTTGTATTGTCCAATTTATGTTCTAGAATCTAGAGNGAGCGCAAGTTCTTGATTGAGGTTCCAAAGCAGAGCAGGAGTCTTGCAAATTCCACCTGTGAACAATCCCGCCACTCTTGAAGAAGCGGCTTCCTGATGCCCAGCGTTATATGTATTATCATTCCAGATAAATTATCACAAATTTATAAAATCTACAAGATTAAAATAAGACCAATTTATAGATTGTTACTTGTATTTACAGACTTAAAGGAGCTAAGCTCTGATTTGCCTACACTATTGGGTGTCTCAACGGGCATCGCAGTGCTAGCCGGACTCATCTGTATGGTATTACATCTGTTCAGTAAAACGAAGTATCCTCGCCCGCGAAACTTTGGCGATGCTAATCTACCGCCACCCATTATGTACTCAAGTGAAACAGGTATGCCCAGAAATCGATTGCAACTTTGGTAGTTTAAAAAAATATAAACATTGTTCAATATTTAATACACCTTAAAATGCTAAAATACTTACCTCTGTATCACATCATAATTCACACAAAGACTTCCCTGCTTCCTTTGTATTGTCCAATTTATGTTCTAGAATCTAGAACCTCCCAATTCCATCGATTTACCATTTAACTCACTCGTCACTATTGTCTACTTTTGAATCTGATATGCCTTAACCGATTCCAGGTATACCATTGACAGTACAATCGGGTCGTCCATCATCGCGTTCTAGTCTCCGTTCGAGCGGCTCAATCGGTTCCTATGGCAATCGACGTGCTTCATCCGGTGGTGCTACAATTGCCGGCGGCCACGGTGGTGGGCATGGTGGTGGCGGAAGTAGCGGTACGAAAGGCATACTCGTCTCTACATCACGTACAGGTGCGGCTAGATCGGCCGCCATATTGCTTATATCGTGTCATTTGACGGAGCTCGCGAAAGAGACAGCATTGCGCACCACAACGTCGCGTCAAACTTCGGGCGCTGGCTGCAGCGCGAATTCGCGCGACAATCTGGATGAGAATGGCTCGGGCGGTGGTGGTGGTGGCACAACCGGCGGCAGCGGCAGTCGCAGCTGCGACAGTACGTTGTCAATGACGCGTCACCTGCAGAAGCAGTTGAACCATCAGCGTCATTTGCTAAGTCTTGAGCTGTCGCCGGCAAAAACGAAAAATAACGATAGAATTAGAACATTGTTGGGCATTAATGGAATTGATAATTATAGAACCGATGACGATGATGAGTTAAATAGTTTAGATCATAATCACCTGCAAATTGGTGCATTGCCGACACCGGCCAGTGAAACGCCTAGATTTGCGGTAAACATACGCTATCTTTCTCTCAAATCTTTCACTGTCACTGTCACTGTCTCTCTGTGTCTTTCTCGCTATATTGGTCACTCGATATATTGTACTCTAACTCTCTCTCTCTCTTTATTTATTGAAATACAGACACATTTACATATACATACACATATACTACCGGCACAAAACACACAAACCCCCGTACACTTGCCGTCAACAACACTACTCAATTGCAATAGTAATAAACTGCCTTATTTGCCCTATAATGTAGGGTTTATTTTTTGTAAGGATAACACACAAAGAAAGCTCTCGAAATTTACTCGAAAGACATTTGATTAGAATGATATTTAGAGAAGGAACGTAAATAGTTACCGCGATCAAGGAGTACCTATCGTAACCAACCTCTATTTGGTTACAGGTCTTCTTTGATCCACGTATCGTTAAGTAACGTCGCGAGGTCCCATGGCTGAATTTTATTCTGCTAGGTACGGTGATGCTAGGCAGAAAAGTATAAGCTTAAGGCATTTACATGGGCACATTATATACTCAGTCGTTTCCTGTTCTGTTTCATAATCCTGTAGTAGGCAGCAAGAACGCCTATAACGATTCTCACTTCTTTCCGATACTTCTTTATCCACGATCCCGCTATGTTTCGGTACACAAATGAGGTAAATACAATTTCTGGATGCGATCAGTGTTAAGAGCTGAAAGCAAGCCCACGGCAGATTTCAGGTGAACTGGTGTTCATCTANCACTTCTAAGCAAGTTAGGATTTTCTGCTTTTCACCACGTGAAAAAGCATCTCATCTTCCATCCGAATCAACCAAAAAGTGAAAATTGATTTTTTGACACCTAAGCCCCCTTTCCGTAGACCAGGTCACATATAATGATTATTGATAGACTTCTATTCTATTGAATCATTACACAAAATCATGTTTCAAACCTAATTGTTACAAATAATTGGCCATGTGGTGCCCAGACCATAAATTATGATCCACTCTAGAGGCTCCGAAGGCGGCAAAGAGTGAATGTGCGTAGCCTATGGCCTACATGTGTTTTAATCTTCCTCTCGCAACTGCATCGAACTCCAAACGAATGTTTCTGCTGCCATATCGCAATAACGGCAGGAGTCATCTGTAATTATCCCCGAGGGTGTTCACATGTCCCTGGGGCTTGCAATAACTGCCTAGCAGACCTGTTATAAATCTAAGGTTTGTATTTTGGATAATGATTAGTTGCCCTAGATCTCTTGGTCAGTCGTGTTCTCCCAATGTACTCTACTGAGATGACGCTTTTCTGGTCTTAACTCTTTCCTGATGGTATGATCCTGTAATCCTTCTTCTACTACTCTATCAATCTCTTTGTTGCCTTGTATATGTTTGTGGCCCGGGATCTCCGTCCGTTGTACAGTGTTGTCTGCACCCAGGGTGTTCAATCTCGCTACAAAATTCAGATAATACACGTGGTATTGATCTCACACGAGGATATGGCTTTTAGTGCAGTTTGATTGTCGCTGCCGATGGCAATGTGCTGTCACCTTAGATGTCTTTATGGAGTTACTTCTACACAAACACTGATGACATAACCATCCGCATATAGGCCATATTGTACATATGTACATATATAGAGTAGCCGACACTGTTGTCGAAAAACACATTAACTATTTCTTTTTAAATATTATTATTTTTTTATTTATATACATTTTATTCTAAACAACCTGTAGTTTCACGCAACCTCGCATTCCTAATTATTTAATGTACACTTAAAATCTAATTTCCAAGTGCCAGCTTAAGCTAACTTTAGTGATAAAGTAAGTTTAAGCTCTCAAAGTCGCAGTGTTAAGAAAATAAAAAAAATAAATACACTGCAGATTAACTTGCACTGACGAGATATTACAAATGGGTCCATCTATGTCAAATCGACCAATTTTGATTTGATGAATTTTGGTGTTTTACCATATAACAAAATTCTGCCAAAGGAAAAAAATTAATTTTTGTTATACAATGCCTCTATTATTCTGAAATTTTTAAGGTGTTCTTTTTAAAATGAATTTCGAACTAAAACAATTTCCAAATTATAAATAAAGGCATGTTAAACCATTTTAATTTAAATTTATTTTTAATTTGTAGTTTGCCAAAAAAGTGCATTCTGCCGAGAGAAAACAATTTAATTTTTCGAAGGTTATGCAAATTTCTAAATTTCACAATTTCCGGTAGTTTGCAAGTTTTTTTTTTATATCTAATAATACAAAATATCTATAATTTCAAAAACTTTGGGTCTCTTTGTTTTGTATTTTTAATTTTTATTTTTTATTTTTTTATATATGTATGTACATAACTCCAAAAATCAGCTTTAAAGCGAGACCAGAAGCATTTTTAACCGACTTCAAAAAAAGGAAAGGAGGGAGGATGCTACCAATTCGTCAGAATAACTTTGGACCATGTTAACCGAAGAAATTAACGGTACTCTTAAATTTGCATATGAGAATTGAAGTCAGTTTTATTTTTTGCTGAAAAATTACTTGTTGTAACTACATATAAGAGTTTTAAGACATTGAAAAAATTAACTCGAAAAATCTGGGAAATTGTGAAATATTTAACTTTCGAAAATAATTTTTTTTCTTTGGCAGAACTCCGTTGTAAATAAAGATTCTGACCAAAATTCGTCTAAATCAATAATGGTCGATTGCAACTATTGGTCGATTTGACATACATATATATTATATACTATGTATGTATATAAAAATATATAAGAATTCCAAATTGCTGCACACTTATCAACGAAATTACTAACAAACACCCACTTTCACGAAAAAAGTCCAACAAATAATGCTAATTCTATTACCTATGACTAATGCCGAATTTCCTCTCGGCATTATATTGACAAAAAATATTTGCCATTTAAAAATGCCATGTGGAAAAAGAATATTTTTATAAACGTAATGGCGAGGGTATTTTCGAATACCCAACATAGTCATTAAAAATGCTGTAATTTAATGCCTACTGGAAATTCAGCATTATACAATACATAAATTCATTAAAAACAACTTTCAAAAAAACTCAAAGATTTAAGGTGTGTCATGAGCTGAGCAAAAATTAGTTAAAAAAATATTACTACAGTATTGTTAATGTACATTTATTGGTAATTAATAGTAAATATTTATATGATGATTTATTGGTGTTACATGTACTTTGTGTTGTATAAAAAAAAAGTAATTATCATTTATAAAAAAACTTGTTTAAATTTTATAACACGGTTTTACAAACTTTATCACACAATTACAACAAAAAATTGCGTTTATTTTAAATTAATATAAAAATTTAATGCAGTGGTGAATTTTCCTGTGATAAAATAAAAATTCAAATGTTTTATTTTTTCGCCGTTTCTAGTTTTTTAGTGCATATGTCTCTTAGTGTATGTACGTATGTATGTATGTATGTGTATGTATGTACTTAATTTTGACTGTCAAACTTGTGTGTACTATAACATTTAAATAATGCCTTTTGTTACACTTGAAAAGTACTCGTAAGTTCATCGCTTCAGGTTTTATACTTTGTCATATTCCATTTCTGATATTAAAAAAACGAAATTGAAAAACAAAATTAACTGTATTTAAAAAGTTAAAAAAGCGTTATTCATATATTTTTTTTAGAAACACAAATGCAAAAGCAAAGTACAAACAACGTTGCAAAATGTCGCGAAAATGTTGTAACTCGTAACAGAAAAGCAATATGGCGGTGACTATGTTCCTACCAAGCAAAGTATTAAACAATTTAATTTCTTAAATTATTTTATTTATATTTCTTCACTGCAAATGAATGAATGAACGCATATAAATAATATTTAGTACTTTTTAATATTTACATTATTTTTAACTTTGCGCATATTTTTCATGGCATCTTTTTCCATTAATTTCATGCTAATTCCATTCCAAGTCAAATTGATGGCAATAAAAGCAAAACAGGCAAAATGCTAGTTTAATCGCAAATTGACAAAATTTGAAAAAATAAAATCCTCATACATTGGAAAATTTAGCATTCATGAGCTCTAAATTTTTGTTTTTCAAAACGCACTGAATATGAACATATTTTTATCTTAAATATTTGCTTAATTTACATAAAGCGATGTTGTATGTTTTAAAATTATGTATCCAAGTGTGCCGGATAAAATGGGACTCGAAATTTGAAAGAGATTTTTTTTTATTAACTATATATGTTTTTAGTTTTTAGCCAAGAAGTAGACTATCTTAAAATAATTTTCAAATAATGAAACATAAGCATACTCATTTAGGCCAATTTCAGATGCCGTTTAATGATTAAATACTATTCTTTTTCAGATCAAATATTTCAACTCTATGGGAATAAGATTAAGATAACGATTTAGAATAAAATTTAAGTTAAGATTAATATTAAGGAAAGAGATCAAAATACTTAAACTCTTTTAAGATTAATATTAAGATTACGATTAAGATTAAGATAAAGATTAAGAATAAAATTTAAATTAAGATTAAGGTTGAGATTAAGATTTGTTTTGCATTGATGGTGAGGTTGGGATTAAAATTAAGATTAAGAATAAATTACTATTAAGATTAAGGTTAAGAGTAAGATTAAGATTAAGATTAAAATAAAGATTAAGATTAATATTACGATTATGATTAAGATTAAAGTTAAGATTAAGATTAATGGTAAGATTAAGATTAAAATAAAAAATTGAGATTGAGGATGTGATTAAGATTACTATTAAGATTAAGGTTAAAATTAAGGTTAAGATTAAGATTAGGTTAAGACTATGATTTAGATTACGAATTAAACTACGATTAAGGTTAAGATTACGCTTAAGATTAAAATTTATATTACGGCTTTGATTACGATTAAGATTACAGTTAAGATTAAGAATAAGGTAAAGATTGTGATTGAGATTGAGGTTGGGATGAAGATTAAGATTGGGAGTGGGGTTAGGATTAATATTAATATTAAGATTAAAATTAAGATTAATGTTAAGATTAAGACTTATATTAGATTCGATTACGATTTCTATTAAGATTAAAGATAGAACTATGAATAAGATTAAGTTTGAGATTAAGTTTAAGATTAAGGTTAAAAGTGAGACGAAGTTTAAGATGATTGAGTCAGAGATTGAAGTTTAGTTTGAGATTGAGAATCAGATGAAGATTGAGATAAAGTTTGAGATGGATGTTGAGATTACGATTTAGATAACTTTTCATTATTATACAGCTCTTTAGCAGTGAAATCTAAGATTTAGTACCTAATGTATTTCAAGGAACATTTCCAAACTTTTTCGAAACTCCTAAATAATCCAAAATGTTTGCATGTTATTAATCTCCGTTACCTGTAAGAGAGTCTACTTTTAGCGTGAATTTTCAAAAAAAAACCGATGCATTAAAACTGGCACACTTTTTTAAATTTATTTTTTTACTTTCGTTTCTTAATGCATTTTGTTTAGCTAAGAGGCGTGTATTTACTTGCTTAAATTGCTGCTAATTTTCTAATTTTTTCTATAACAAATAATTTTTTATTTACACGTATGTCGAAATGTACTTGTATTTGTGCTACTTTCTCAAGCAAACAAGTAATCTGTCGCTAATGCCCGAAAACGCTTAAAGCTTATGGAAATTTATATGTGTAGATAAGTCAAAAAGCGAAAAAAAATTATTTTTTTTTAATTATTAAAAAAAAAATTTTGTTCCCCAAACCCTCAAAATTTTAAAAAACCTAAAATTCGAGTTATTTAAAATTAATGGCGTTTTTAGCGTTACAATCACTTACAAATTTCCATAACTGGCGCTTTTTCTACGCCACTATCTTTCCACCTAAAAAAAACTTAACTGCATATGTACTTTCTCTGTAAATGTATGAGCTGTATACAATTTCCAATCTTTAATTTTCGCATCGTACTTGTCCTTATTCGGCTTTCTTCGTACACTTATCATGCAAAAAAGTGCTGATTTGGCAATGACTTGCACGCTACGCTTGTACGCCCAAAACTATCTAATTCTAACTAACTAACTAACTGTCCCACATATTTAGCCGCAGCGCCCTCAAAGCAACAAACAGCTTAAGCCTGAAATGTATTCGTTAAAAAGCAGTAGTTTTGCATCATTAGTAAGCAATAAGAAAAATAAAAGTCATAATTAGTGCAAAGAAGTATAGTAAACCACTTTCAAACTTCAATCGGCAAAATGTGCTTTTTCCAAACTAACCCAACTAGTGATACGAAACTTATGCTAACGAATTGCGTTTCAAATATCCTATACTTAATAATAAATATGAAAACCAATTTAAATAAATAAGTATTTTATGAGTGAATCTTTTTTTGTATCTTTTTCATGTAAAATAATCTGTCTACTTCTTCCCTTTCTTTACCATCCATACTCGTACATGCGCTAACACACACACACACAGGTTCTCGAAGACCAAGTCTAGCGTCGGTTCATAGTACTAGTTCGTCCGTGCGTAGCTATAGTATGATGCGTTTCGAGAAGGAAGCTCAACAGAAGGAGATCCGTCAGGAGATGAAATTACGTTTGGCGCGTCTACAACAACAACAACATCTAAATCAAAATAAACCGCAAATTGTAATTGGTGATACATTGCAACATCATATGGGTGCATCATCGGCGCTCAGTCGTTTGAGCGGTATGCCAACGCCGAGTCCATTGACACCAAATTCAATGGATGAACTACTACCATCGGTGGATGAGTTGCAAGAGGTGAGAGAGAGAGAGAGAGAGAGAGAGAGAGAGAGAGAGAGTGGGAGGGATTGGATGTGAAAAATGGTTAATGATTTTTATACAGCCAGTGTAAATTTCCAGATTGGTCATATCAAGCATAGCTTAGAAATGAATCAATTTATTCATGGCCTTAAACCCTCATCTAAAGGCTCACGTGATTCGACGGAAAAAATCACAATTATAAGAATGAGTTTTGCTTAAGAGATGTCCGCTCCTTTATTTAACACATATTTAATTTGAGAACAGTGTTGCCATTTATTTTTTTGCCGTCCCGCCAGATTTATAAACAAAAATCGCTAGAACCTCGCTAAATCATTTAAATTGTGTAAACAATTATGAAAAAATAGTTTCTTTTATAATTTAACAGTTCAATTTTATTTTATAAAATTAGAGATCAAATGTTTATAAAAAACAATAATAAAATGTATGTAGTCAATGCTAAACTTATTTGCAAAATTTTAGTGTAAGTTTCAAATGGTTAAGTTTCTTCAATGGAACTATAAATATAAAGTAAGGTCGAAATTTTTTTTAAATTCTTAACTTAAACTTAAACTTAACTTAAAACTGAAATTTCGGTGATTTTTTTTTATAAATTTATGGCCTCTTTCATAAAAAATAAAATAAAAATAAAAAGTGACGTTTTCATAAAATTTTTCGATTTATAAAAGCAGTTAAAGTATTTTGTATATTTTATGAATTTGGTTGCTAAACTTTAACGAGTACTTTTCCATTATATTTTGTGTTTTGGGGAGCCCTTTAATTGTTTTCAACTTGGTTTTATTATTTATAGAAATATGATAAACGTTTTTTTTTTCAAATTGCAACTTTCTCTGCACTGTGCACTAAATAACCTAATATGAACAAACAAAACTCAAAAAGCGGGCTCAACAATACTCTCCTGAATTTTATTAGATTTAATTCAAAAAAAAAAATATCAAATCGGTTGAAAAATAAGGGCTTTGAACCAAAAATTCTAGTTTGGCACCCCTGCGCGGCAGGAATATGTTTTGAATTCTCAACGAAAAATTATTAAGTGAGAACACAATAGACAGCCTGTGAATTACATAAGAAAGCCTTTGAGGCCCCCAAACCTAATCTAACCTAAACCTTTTCAAGTAGTTTCGGACCGTAAATACAAAATCAAGCACACACATACTTAATTTTATAAAGGAGAAACTGTATAAAGTATTCCCCCTTTGCTGGGCATGAAAAAATGCTTTGTTCAATTATCCTGCTAACCAATTAAGCGGAGCACACTCTATGGAACTTTTCATTTATGGGCCGATTCATTGGTTGAAATTAAGAGAGTTATTCTTTTCAAATATTTTCCAAACTGGTTTTCAAATAAAATTACAAATCTTAAACTGAATTCATTATCCATTCTCTACCCACAGTATCCACCAAAAAGTGACGATCTAGCGACAACAATACATAAAATGGCGGCCGAAAGTGTAGCCTCTTCAAAGCTAACAGCGATAAAACAGGCAGCGGTGGGTACCAGTGTTGCACTGACAACAACAATGGGCGCAACAACAATGGCGGCGGCGAGTACGGGTGCCAGTGGCAGTGGCAGCGGCTGCTTGGTAACACCGGGCACACCGTCAGATGGGGCTGGAGCGGCTGCTTATATTGGACCATGTAGTTCATCGACTGAAGCGCTCTAAAAAGTTATAAATAAGCGATATATACATACATATATGTATGTATATAAAACAGCCAGTAACGAAATATACAAAGTACGAGTACATACAATAACAAGGAATTAAAAACTGAGACAAGCTGTAGAAATTGACGAACAGCAAAAATTAGCGGCTTCAACTCGTAAAAAATATGTATCTATTTTTAACAAAGCAGCTAATGAAATTGTATGCTTAGGTGGAAAAAAGTTTAACAACTGCGCGCAATATAATTCTGCGTTAAAATTTAATAATAGGTTAAAATAAATATACTTTTTAGATTAAAATACAAATTTAGTGTATTGTATGCGATTTGCTAAATAAATTAGAAAAATTTATTGATTTTTTTTTTATGCAGCAATTGTATGTTGTAGGTTAGGTTCGTTTAGCGAGAAAATCAAATGATTAGCTAATTGTTGGTAACCATTAAAAGTATGTATGTAAATAAATTTTTTCTAGGCATACATACATACATACATTAAAGAGTTTGGTCCCAATATTTACAAATTTTGCAGTGCGGTTGGCAATTTAACAGTAAAAATCCGATGCAAGATTTTCAAATGCTGCTAAGTACCGGTCCTAGTTTAAAATAAAAGAACCAAACCTTTTGTTGGTTACATTTTTATATACATACATTTTTCTACACATGCATTAGGGGTGGCCCTTAAAAATATCAACAACTAAATTGTGTATAGCGGCACCCCTTTTCACTTGAAATTTGATGAACTTGACATATTATTGAAGCTTATTCTTATAAATACATAAACAAACTCACTGAGTTATAACTGGTCAAAGTAAAAATTTTGTTGATTTTTTACGAGTTAAAAAAAAATATTTAAAACCTGTTAGCGAATCGTGCAATTAATTTTGAGATTTTGAAATTTTCGTGGATGGTTTTATTTCGTAGGTAATCAAAGGTAAATTAAAGGGGTGCCCCATGATTTTGATATTTTAAGGACCAACCTAACATGCATACAGCAATTTTATTTTAATTTGAGATTTTATACGACAATGCTTTAACTATGGTTGTCTTAGATCTGCCGCCATTACCCACAAATGTGGTTTCAATTCAACACTCAGTTTCCATAGATAAAAAAACAATAACTATAAAACTCAAATAAGGAATACCTAAAACAGATTTTAAACGCTTTAAAAAAGAAAACTTGTATGAGAGTCACTTTATAAAGCTTTTCAAATTCTTTTCATTCCCTTCTATCTTTTATGAGTAGATATTAACCCATCATTAAGTCGCTTGAGTCGAATTTTTATTCTTTAAGGTTTAAGGAATAACGCACAGTGTCATGAGTGTGGCCAAAAATACAAAAATGCAAAGCTGCGAACCACGAAATCTGAGTAAGGGGTTTAATTGGCAAAGATCTAGCCAAGAAATATTTGAAATTTTACGGAAAAAGAATGAAAACTATAAGAGCTATAAGCTGTTAAATTAGTATGTGTTAAACCCCCTTTTAATTCACAACAAATCGGGTTATTTTTTCATAAATTTTGAAATGGAACATAATAAAACCAGAGAGCACTTAGTCAAAGTTTTCTTTTACCTTTTAAAATATGGAATATTTCTGATCTAACAATGTCAAAAATAAGTGCACATCTCTGATATATATATTTTTCCATCGCATCTAACAAAAAAAATACCAAAAATCATTTCCGATTTTTTTTCATATTTTGATTTGGCAAGTAAGTAGTCCAATATACAGAAAAAATTGCTGCATGGACCAGCATTTTGCGAATTAAATGCATTTTTCAGTGTCGTCCAGAATTCAAAAAAAAACAATAAAAATAAATAAATAAAATTTCTTCATGATTTTTTGTTTTCTTTATCACTTTTTCCAAATATTTTTATATGTGGTAGGCGTGTCTGAAGTCTATTCTCCTCCAAATTTCAATTTGAGATAAAATAAACCTACACACCAAATGTCATTAAAATCAGATCAGATTTCTTCTTTCTACAGTAAATGAAGGGCGTATAACGAACTACATCGAAATCGGACCAAGCTAACTATTTTTGGCTGCAGTTTATGTAGGATCGTGACACTGTGCGACGTAGTCTAAGCAGTCGTTCAGTCCTTTTACGATATTACTTTCCCTAGAAGGCTGCAAAGACAACTCCATGTAATTTTGAGTCTGTGCGCCGACTATTCTTCATAGCAAACATTTCACTTTTCTTATACATATATATCGGGCCCTAACCGCCAAAATAACGTAAGCGACATTTTTTTCAAAATTTTCTTTTTGATGCCGAAATGCATCTAGATGCTCTAGGAATATTTCTGCATCAAACAGAAAATTTCGAAAAAAATGTCGCTTACGTTATTTTGGCGGTTAGGGCTCGATATATTCCTATCATTTATCATTTAACAATTCAAAATTATTTTTTATTCGTGTTTTTAACTAACTATTCCAAATTTTGAACATAAAAGTATTTTTTGTACTCACTTAATTGTAGCTAATGTCAAGATAAAAGAATATAAAAATTAATATCGAAAAATCGCAATTGTTTAACTAAACAGGTAAACTAGTATAACAGTAATCTTAAGAGCTAAAGGATATAGATAAATTAAACTAGAAAATATTAATGAAGACTTAGTAAAAATAAAATTGAAAATTTTTTGGAATAAGTATTCAGAAAAATGTTAATAAATAAATAAGCGAATGAAAAATAAAAAACTGCAGTGGGCAAATGTCTACGTTTACTAAATAAGTAGATATATTTTAATTATGAAAAGTTATTGTAGTCAAAAGATAAAACGAGAAAAAACAATGTTTGAGTTTACATAAAATTTTATGCGAAATAATTTAAATCCCATTGAATTTTTATATGCATACATGTATATGTACGCAAACTAAATATATGTGTGTACATGTATGTGTGTACCTTTTGATGTACATATGTATGTAGGTACGAGTATACCTAAAAAATATTGTAGATATATGGAAATCTAGCTAAACTAATCTACGTTTGTGTATATTTAGATTCGTATAATTGCTAAGGATTTTTATATATACACACCCAAATTGTGGTCCTTATAACTGTAGTTGTATGTGTATGTACGTAAACGAACAAAATCGGCATGTGTTATTTATTGTTTAAAAAAGAAAATAAGAAAAATTTGTTAAAAACAAAAAATGTAAAAAAATAAAATAGGAATGTACCCATAAGCGTTGATATGAATTTTAGTTTTAAATGTAATCTTTGTGCGTCAGTTGTTGTATAGCGAAAAACTACCATAATTTTTTTTTAAATTTCTGAATTCGAAAAAAAAAATATTGAAAAACTATATGATTTAAAAATGTTGGAAAAACTTAAAAAATATTGACGGACTTGAATAGGATTTCTTTCCTGCATTTGGTGAAAATTTTAGCAAAAGTATGCCAAAAAAAGTTCTCAGTGAGTCGATTCAATCTGTGTTAGAACTTATTATAAGAACTACGACGCTGTAGGGCCTAAGTTAAATACCTGGTCAGCAGATAATACAAATTATGTCAGCACATAAAATTTTTGTCATTCTCGCGTCTATAATAGGAAGTTTGATAAGTTTGCCTTGAAATGTGTTTTTCCGACCCTGGGTTCCATGCTGGAGTGCAGAACTAGCGTTTTCTCGAATCCCCAAAGTGCAAGAAAAATTCTTCGGCCTGCCAAACTTCGAAACTCTTTTCGATGCAGAAGAATTTATTTGCTAAAAGTAGTAACCTTACTACAAATTCGCTGAAATTTCGTATATTCTCTATTTTGAACTTAGGAATGTATGGAGAATAGTAAAATATGGAGAATGCTAAAATATGAAGAAATCCGATTTTAATGAAATTCCGAAAATAAGCGGATTTTAACAAGGAAAACATTTTCCGAAAGAACGTAAAAATCGGTTAATATTTACATCCACCAACTCTAAACAATTGCCGCAATTGTTGAAAAATCATGTTTTGATGAAATTTGGTGTACCCTGTTCGTTCACTCAAACAGTTTCTAATTTGGGAAGATAAAGAAGAATTTCTCACTCCACCCTGCTACAAAATCATTTTGGCTTCAAGTACTAAATCTTATGAATTTTATGGACAATTAACAAAGCTATTTTTTTTAGCACTGGCGTGCTATTTGGGAGATTCCAGGTTCGAATTCTTGGGCAGCAGAATTTTTTCATTCTTTTTTAAATATGTTTTTTTTTCTAATTGTAAGATTGTATTGTTTTAAAAAGGAAAAATGTATACAGATTTTTTAATTTTATTCAATATTTCTTAACTTATTTTATACGTACATTTTTCCTTTTTTTGGTTTAACTTTATCTTTTTTATAAGCAAAAATGGTTTTCTTTTTAAACACTTTTCTTTTAATTTTTAGTTTTTATGATTGTAAAAAGAAAAACCTTTTTTAATTTTAGAACCTTAAAATATAAATTTTTAGAACCTTAAAATATTTTATTTAGTTCTCTTTTAATTTTCAGATTTCATTGTTTTAAATTAAAAATATTTATTATTAAATTTCATTTCATTTTTAGGAACTTACTTACTTATTTTCTATTTTAATAATTTTTTTTATATAATTTTCTTTTAGATTTTTTTACTTTCTTTTTATTACATTTATTTTTTAGGAGTGAGTTTATTTTTTCTTTCTTCACTTTTGTTTTCAGATTTTATTATTTTAAAAGGAAAAACTATTTTTAATGTATGTATCTAGAAATTTGTTTTAAATTTTTTCTTTTTTAATTTAGTTTTTTTTTAAATATCTAGTTTTTGTTGTTTTAAAAAGAAAAATTAATTTTTTTAAATTTAATTTATTTTTATTTTTTTAACTTTTTACCAAAAGGCAATCAAAACAACCCTTAAGACCACGTCAGACGACTGGTGCATTTGTATATATCTTTTAATGGTCTATTGGTACAAAATAAAAAAGTTTAAAAAATATTGGGACGATAATTTTTATATTTTATATTTTTTTTGTAATCACACGATTGGTAAAATACAGCGAACTTCTATTGAAAAATGTGTACAAACTGTTTGTCGTGATTAGGATAAAGACAACTATTTCTGCATTCACACGATTGGGTTACGATTTGAACCAAATTCGTTTTTCCCCCTTAGACGTCCTCGTTAGCAGATCTATCAGCTTGTGTCGATTTCTCAACTAGGTTTTAAAATTATCTGCCAACACATTTTTTAGAACAAAATTTGTGTTTAACAAAGTTTGTGTTAAGTCTTTCGAAAGACCGAAAAGAGCTTTCAAGATAGTTTGAATCAGAATTGACAATTGTTTCGAAAAAACTGTGGCGGGTTGTAACCAGAATTGTTCTGTTTTGTATGTGCTAAGAAGCATTGCAATCAACAATGCGGTGTACATTATTTCCGTTTCGACCCTCTTTTAGAAAACGAAATAAAATCGTAGTAAAACGGGAGTTTAGAATTCGAGTACTTGTGAAGTTTTGAATGCATTTTGCTTGATCATGGCTGCCGTGTAGTAGCGTAAACTTATTCAAGTCACAATAATAAAGTAAGTGAAGTAAAATTTTCTTTGTACTTTTTAACACACACACACACACAACAAAAGCATCAAATTCGCATTGATGTGTAGTATTAGTATAAAGCAGTATTATTTACAAAGAAAAATTTATAAATACAAATTTACTAAATACATACATACATAATTGTATTATTTATACTTATGAATGTATGTAAACACACACTACATGTAATACAAAACGAAACAAAAATTACAAAAAATACAATTTCAAATACACACACACACAAAATAAACTGTGTTAGCCTAATTCTATGTAATTACAAAAAAAAAAATTAAATTATACAATATTTTAGTGAGTTTGTTTGAGTACCTTTGTATACTAAAGATATTAATTATATTACACAATTTAAAACAGCTTATTTACATATGTAGTTACATATGTATGTATGTACGTAGCTCTGTTTTGCTTTGTTGCTGAAACTTTACTGCTATACTGTTACGGTCCCTAAACACTTACATACATATACGGCCCTACAAGACATTGCTGAGCACTTTAGGCGAAAATTCTAACACATTTACACTTTTTTCATTAGTCTCCAATACATGCGCATTTATCAAATGATTTTGTTTTTGTAGTATGGCATAAATGTGTTGTTTGGCTATTAGTACTGAGGACTTTCTAATAACAACATACAGGGAAAAGTATTCAATATTTTTTCCCATGTCCTAAACAAAAATGAATACTTTGATAAGCACTTTTGTAATTAGTGATAATGATGAACATGAGCACTCATATGATACTCAGCTGTCTTGTAGGGGGTTAACCGAAATTAGCGCATATCTATACAACTATCATTTTAGTACTACCAGCGTCACCACCTACACAAAACTTGTACAGTAAACTTTCCTTAGTGTATGCCTTTTCTAAAACGGCATACGCCTTTTACATAGAATTGTTGTTTAAAAAAAAAATACAGTTTTAACAAAGTCAAAGAATTCTTGGACTACATATTAGCTACATATCAAATTCATTTCAACAAAATATTCGCCCACTTCAGATTACGTCCCATTGAAAAAATTAAGTTAAATGGTTTATAAAAACCACTTACTTAAAACTAAAAATCACTTTCAATAATAGACTAAAAATCGATATGTTAGTACATTTCGTCCGTCCTTTAGTTAAACACACACTTTCACGCCGTCCTCATCAATGCGCGAATATATATCTACAAACTCGTACATATACTAACTGAAAGAACTATGGAAGGTTCTTACAAGAGTTCGCTCACTTAACACGATTGACTTTAAGCAGACGTCTTTAACTTTAGGTTGTCCAAAAGTATTGATCGAAATGAAGTTATGTTCAGCGCAATGACTGTCCAGTCAACGAAACATCCAAACTTTCTTTTGTTCAATGCAAACGTCATTTCTCCAATTGTAAAACATTGAAGAGGTCTTCTTGGTATGTTCCTGAAAGCTCTACTAAACGAGCAGCCATCTGAAATTCAACTAGAGTAAATGTGTAGTCTATTTGGCAGTAAAATGGTTTTTACGAAGGAAACTATGCTGCTCCGACTTAAATTTGGCCGTGCAAGTACCCTGTATTGCTGTGAAACCTCGTCAGTCCCTTCATATGTACATATGTATGTAAATATATGAAGAGAGCCGGACTCCGTCGTAAAAGCATATTTCCTTGGCCAATAAAAAACACTGATCTATGACTCAAATGATGAAGCTCTTGAATCACATTATCTAGTTTTTCTTTGTCCAGAAACAGCCAGTGGACTTTTAAATTGACTTTTTCGGAACCACCCTTAAACACATTCTTCTAGAATTTCTGATAAACACCTTTTGAAAATTCTTTCACCCATAAAGTGAATCAATGATAATCTGATCATTTTCTAAATTAACAAGCAAGAATTTTTCACCATAAATTTTTAGAAACAAACCATTTTTTAGTAACAATAATAGCTCCTAGTAGGCATTTCTTTGTAGAACATATCCATATATTTTTAGAATATTTTTCTTACAACCTGTGCTGCTGCTAATTTAGATACCTAGTCTATAACCATCCTCTATGTATACCTAGTGTTCGAACTATACACAAGAAAAATAAAAAAATACGGATATATTTACATGCCTGTATACCTATCTACCAATTTAAGCATAGTGCTCGTAGTCGAAAGAGACGCTCTATAACCATGCCTAAACCTGTGTTGTGTTAACCCTTGTGAACTATTTACTATATGTAGATATATTGTAGTTAAATAATTCTAAACTTAACACTTAACACTTATACATACATACATACATACATACTTACAAGAACAAGAAAGTACTTAACGAAAAAAAAATATGTTCGTAATAGTTAAAGTTATTTAAGCAAAAAGTTTACGGTAAAAAGATAGTTACGACTAAAAACTAAAAACTTACTTAGTTTAATTTTAGCTTAAAAAAGGAACTGGTTGATTATGTACTTACTTACATACATAGTACTTACCTATTATAAAATAGGCCTTTAATACCAAATAGAAATATTGTAAAAAGAACTTTGTAGAAATTTTGCTAACCCTACCCAACAGCCTATAACTGAAGTACTTAATACTAAAGACAGGGCCACTACATACTTACTACAAATATTGTAAAAACTGTTTTGGAAAATTACAATAAAGTTTACTAATAAAAATTGAACAGTGCATATATAAACTATAGANTACCAAATAGAAATATTGTAAAAAGAACTTTGTAGAAATTTTGCTAACCCCCTACCCAACAGCCTATAACTGAAGTACTTAATACTAAAGACAGGCCCACTACATACTTACTACAAATATTGTAAAAACTGTTTTGGAAAATTACAATAAAGTTTACTAATAAAAATTGAACAGTACATATATAAACTATAGAACTTATTAAGTTTTATTAACATGATTTTCATGTACGTATGTATATTTAGCTTTTATTATAATTTCGGCATTATTTTTCATGTTTCAAAATATGTTCAACAGTTTCAAAGTCGGTATTGGTTATTACAACGAATTTTTATACCCAAGTTTGCTTATAACAGCCTAAAGAAATCGAGATAAATTTATACATTATATATGGGTCAATCCGTGCCAAATCTACCAAGGGTTGGGAAGTTCTGCTAAAGGAAAAAATTAAATTTTTTTTCGGAATTTCACTCGGATTTTGCAAACTATTACAAAAATATTTCTGGTCTCGTTTTAATTGTGATATATGGGGCTATAGAAAAGATGTATATTTAACAAAAGCTGAAAAGAAAAAAGTTAAAGAATTTTGAAATTTAAAAATTCGTGAAAGCAAGAACTTACACAAACCTTTGGCTCTTAAAACATCCTAAATCTTTCCTTAAGGATGTGTGATTAATCAATTAATCGAACAAGCTGATTAATCGCAACCTGATTAATTAACTAATCAAAAAAATAATCACTTTTGATGAATCGAAGGGATTCTTTTCTCAATTAATTTCATTATGATTTATCAAAATCTAATTAATTTTATTAATCAGAAAACTGAATAATCGCTACACATCTTTTTAATATAAAAAAAAGTTTTAGTCATATGCATATGTATATCGTCAACTGAAATGCAAAAAGACGTAACAAACATCATCGTTGAAATGCAACTAACTAATAAAAAATTCAAAATTCACTCTTTGATTTATATGATGGATTTCATCAAATTACAACTCCCCATATCATTTTATGTAAAAATAATAATTAAAATATTAGTTACGACTTTAATAAGGACTATAATTAATCAATAATTTATTTAATCGATTAATCGCACATCCCTATTTTAAATTATTGTACTATTGTTTACCACAATTTACTTAGAGTTAGCAAAAAAATGTGTCAAAGTTCAAAAATTCATATTTAAAAATAACATCTTGAGAATTCCAGGATCTTTTAAGATCAATTGGAGGTGTTGTATAAACAAAAGTGAGCCTAAAATGTTTAAAGGTGTTTGCTATTACGATTTTTTCAAATTTAAAATTTTACATAAATTGAGTTCAAACAAGTTTGGAATACTTATCTTTCGATCACAGCAAACATAGTAAAACATCCTGTATGCAATGAATTATGCTTTCCTTCAAGTTCATTGCATACTTTAGGTATGCGTCTAAGAGAAGCGTATTTCACACTTCACGAAAAAGGTTACCTGTACAAAACTCTACAACAAAGAAAAGAAATAACGACAACACAATAAACCACAAAATCGATTTACATTTATTATCCTTTCGCCAAAACCACAATTCCAAAACAATTTGTGTAGTTTATGTTGTTACAATTTATGTATAGATATGTAAAATAGATGATAATCAAATACGAATTAAAGCATCAGATAACAAAAAATAAATAAAAAAAAATGTTATTTAGAAAAATAAAAGAACGTCAAAAAATATGTTTTACGCCTTTTAACTTTTTAAATTCCACCAAATGTATTTTGGCGCCCAAAACTCGTTCAATCCACCTCTTCAATTGTCGGCCCACCAGCAGCACCACCAGCACCGGGACCACCACCAGCTGCATTTGGTGGTGGTGGTGGTGGTGGTACGCCACCTTGGTACAAACGCGTTATAATTGGGCTACAAATGTGCTCCAATTCCTTCTGTTTATACTCGAACTCATCCTTCTCCGCTTGCTGGTTGGTATCCAACCATGTGATAGTCTCATTACATTTCTGCAAGATCAGCTGGCGATCAGCGTCCGAAATTTTTGCGCGTATATTCTCATCATCCATTGTGGATTTCATTTGGAAGCAGTAGGATTCGAGCGCATTCTTGGCGTTGATACGTTCACGTTGCTTCTCATCCTCATTGCGATACTGTTCCGCCTCATTTACCATGCGTTCGATGTCGTCCTTGCTCAGCCGTCCCTTATCGTTTGTGATGGTAATTTTATTCTCTTTCCCAGTGGACTTCTCCACAGCTGTCACATTTAATATGCCATTCGCGTCAATATCGAAAGTCACCTCAATTTGTGGCACGCCGCGCGGTGCAGGCGGTATGCCGCTCAGCTCGAATTTGCCGAGAATATTGTTGTCCTTGGTCATGGCGCGCTCACCCTCGAACACCTGTATCAGCACGCCTGGCTGGTTGTCCGAGTAGGTAGTGAATACCTGAGTCTGCTTTGTTGGGATTGTCNTCCTTGGTCATGGCGCGCTCACCCTCGAACACCTGTATCAGCACGCCTGGTTGGTTGTCCGAGTAGGTAGTGAATACCTGAGTCTGCTTTGTTGGGATTGTGGTGTTACGCTTGATTAACACGGTCATGACACCGCCAGCTGTCTCGATACCTAAAGAGAGTGGTGTTACATCGAGCAGCAGAAGATCCTGTACCGCCTCCGATTTATCACCGCATAATATAGCCGCCTGCACAGCAGCGCCGTAAGCGACCGCTTCATCCGGATTTATGGACTTATTCAACTCCTTGCCATTGAAAAAGTCCTGCAATAGCTTCTGTACTTTCGGTATGCGCGTCGAACCGCCAACCAAAACAATATCGTGTATCTGTCCCTTGTCCATTTTCGCATCACGCAGCGCCTTCGCAACTGGTTCCATGGTGCCGCGGAATAGATCACCATTCAACTCCTCGAAACGTGCACGCGTTATGGACGTGTAGAAGTCAATGCCCTCGTACAAAGAATCGATTTCGATGCTCGCCTGCGAGGAGGCCGAAAGCGTGCGTTTGGCGCGCTCGCAAGCTGTGCGCAAACGTCGTAAAGCGCGCTTATTTTGTGCCAAATCTTTCTTGTACTTGCGCTGGAACTCTTGTACAAAATGATTCACCATGCGATTGTCAAAATCTTCGCCGCCCAGATGTGTATCGCCTGCTGTAGACTTCACCTCAAAGATGCCGTCCTCAATGGTAAGTATGGACACATCAAAAGTGCCGCCGCCCAAATCGAAAATCAATACATTGCGCTCACTGGTACCCTTCTTGTCCAGGCCGTAAGCGATGGCTGCAGCAGTGGGCTCATTAATGATACGCAGCACATTTAAGCCAGCAATGGCGCCGGCATCCTTTGTAGCCTGACGCTGTGAGTCGTTAAAATATGCCGGCACCGTGACGACAGCATCTGTGACTGGCTTGCCAAGGTACGCCTCTGCGGTTTCCTTCATCTTCGTCAACACCATCGAAGAGATCTCCTCCGGAAAGAAGCTCTTCTTTTCGCCCTTATATTCGATGCGCATTCTCGGTTTGCCATTCTCGTTGAAGACTTCGAAAGGCCAGTGTTTCATGTCGCTCTGCACGGTGGCATCATCGAACTTGCGGCCTATCAAACGCTTTGCATCTGCGGTGTGAAAGATAAGAGGACAAAAAGATGGTATCTTGGGGATCATATAAATATGTATGTATGTATATATGTTATATGAATTAACTAAACGCAATTATGAAGCAAGTGAGTAGCAGTACACTTATGGCGTTTTCTTTTTGTTCGAAAAAATTACGACCTCCTTATGTGGCGACATTTTAAAGAAAGAGCACACAATATGTATGTGAAGATGCTGAGAAAAGAGCACGGAAACCGACAACCCTGGAGCAGGGCAGAATAAATGCCAAATTATTTCGAGGAAAAGAAAACGCTATTAGTGCATATGAACTTCTGTGATAGATTCGAGGGTGATGCAAAAAAGAACTAAAAGGCTAAACTTTTACTTTTAACGGCAGGCTGATTATTTTATTACAAACATTCAACTTTAGTACACACTTAGCAAATAAAATTGTGAAGTTTAATTGCGGCGGACAACACAATTTTTAAATTACATTGCATTTAAGATATTAGTCACATGACCAGGCAGAATATATATTTACTCAAACATGGGAGTCCAAAGACTCTCTGAATTACAGAACTGAAATGAGAGCACAAAACAAATAAGGTTTCATATTAGATCTAACACACAGAATGGACACGTAGTATATTTGTAATTTTATGTATAGAATATAGGAGAATAGATGGGTTAATAACAGTGAGTTGATAGATAACAACTTTATGAAAAAAAAATAATTACAGGGAGTATGGAATAACCCAAAAAACGCTTTTTAAAGTGATTTGAATCAAACTCTTAATTATCTTGCGTAAAAAATAAAAACGGTAGTGCATTTTAATTATTGGCATAGCCGCTGCCAAAGTGTAAAACTTAGAGGTAAACAGATATTTAAATATTTTTTTATAGTTCTTTGTTATAAAATTGATAAACGAGTCGACTGGAGGTGTTTGACTCCAGTATAAGGAATCGTTTGATAACTCATGCAGCTCCTTCATAAAAAATATGAGAAGCCTTTTTATAGCACAATCACAATAGATGTACACTGAAAAAATAAGCCTAATTGTTCTCGTACTTGCGCTGGAAATCTTACACAAAATGATTAACCAATGCGATTGCGAAAATCTTCGCCGCCCAGATTTGTAAGGTTTATTATATAAAACCTCGGATTACCATTTCTGAGATATAATGATTAAAAAATTGTGTTCTCCATAATATGCACAATTTCAATGTACTTGTGGGGTAGTGTAGTTGGTGCGTTTTTTTAACAGGACTTTCCCGGTAGGCCTACTCCACG
Source organism: Rhagoletis zephyria (assembly GCF_001687245.7). Classification (NCBI taxonomy): domain Eukaryota; kingdom Metazoa; phylum Arthropoda; class Insecta; order Diptera; family Tephritidae; genus Rhagoletis; species Rhagoletis zephyria. The sequence continues at coordinate 58,571 of NW_016160426.1, forward strand.
TCTTACTGTAGTCCTGTTTAACTAAATAATATTGCATGAGATAAAAATAGTACCATTTGAAGTGATGAAAGCAGTGTGAATTAAAAATACTTAAAAAAAGACGATTCATCTGATTGAAAAAGTGCACTTACATTTTTTTTATATAGCTGGCCAGTCTCAAATTTCTTTTTATGCACTGAAGCTCATTGAATTTGCTATCTTTTTTGTAAACAATATTTCCCCCGGATTTCTATTTTAGAAGTTAATCATTGACATATCGAAAATTTGGCATAATTAAAAAAAAAGTAATTTTTAGCAAAAAAAAAAACGACTTCAATTCTCATACAAAAAAGATATATATATATATATATTTATATACATCATGATCCAATGATCGGATCTATACCGGATTGGTATGGGGCCACACCTTAGGACACTACCTTTCCGATGCAAAAAGAATTATCGAAATCGGTTGACGTGGTCCAAAGTTATGCGGTAAAAAAATATATATATATATTCCGACGAACAGACAACCTCCTCCTTTTTTGGGAGTCGGTTAAAAATTATATAGAAAATTACACTCGGTAAATATATCAGCATGAAAGAACCTGTTAACTTCCGAGTGGTTGCCCGCTAAAGCATGATTTTTTATAAATACCATAAGACCCTGCTCACCTAAATTGAATGCTAAATGTAGAAGTTATGATCAAGAGATATATACATACAAAAAGTTTCCATACAAATTTATGATTTGCATATTATGTATGGAGAACACACCTTTTATTCAAGTTTTGAATCGCTATACCTCAGAAATGCTAATTTTTATGAAGAAAAATGTGATAGCAGTTTTTTTTAGATAATTGTATGATTTACACCTTCGACTGACCTATTTTTAACCGACTTCCAAAAAAGGAGGAGGTTATCAGTTCGTCGGAATATATTTTTCTTTTTATGTGTGTTACCGCATAACCTTAGACCACGTCAACCAGATAGTTATTTTTGCTTAGCTTTCAAATATTCAGATTGTATAAAATTTTTACAATTATTCCAACTAAACTAATTTGGAATTAAACATGAATTTGTGTGATATTTCCATATTTCTGTTCAAACTTTTCACAAATAAAATATAAAAAAAAACCGAACAAGATTTTTCTCAGTGTACATGCATACATATACTATTTTCCACCGAGAGCCGAACGCCCTTAATTTCGTTTTCGATTCGATTCGACAATCCATTTTGAGATTACGGCACTCGATACAACGAGTCAATATAAATTATATTAGAGAAGAAACGGTGTAACTTTAATTTATTTATGTATAAGAAGCGACAAATGCGACAATGAACGACTAAAATCCCGAAGAGATAGCCACGTCTGGTACACTGTTGGTTCCACAGCCATGAATGACCATGGTATCGGAGCAGAGGTCTTTTGTATACAACCCAGATGACTCTTTTTTCACTAGCATCGGGCAAGCTTAATCTGTTTCTCAAGCTGAGCTGCATGTCTGAGACAGGAGCCCAACAAACACATCTACGAGTATATGTATTTATACACTCGGACACAAGGGCGGCGGTCCTCGCCTGGGCTTTGCTTCAACATTTAATATTCATCGCATACAGAACCCGGATTTACTTCATTTGGATACCAGGGCGATCATGAGCCATGAAGTGACAGACATTCTCGCGAGGAAAGACACTTCGTAGGGATTCCTAAGCGCAGGAACCTTCATCGGCATGCCATGGAGTACAGTTAGGCGAAATTATTATGTGGAAGGAGCAACATTACAGGGAAAATACGGAAAGTTGCAGATAGACAAAATATTTCATTCCGAAAATATCAATAAATAGAACTAAAATAAAACACTCCGAATGCCTAACAATCTTTACTAAGAATGGTTACCGACTTTCTTACTGGTCACTGCAGGGTAAGGAGGCGCTTGTCACATCGAGGAGTTGTTCACTCCGTCCAGTGCACGGTTATGTGATGAGCAGAGCTGACTCGTAATGATTTCTTTAGAAATTAAATTACTCTCAATTACTAACTACAAGAAATTCCTTCAGTCCACAGCAACGGAATTATGGATGGTTGAGCGGGAAATACTTTCACAAAAGCATCGCTCCACAAAAAACATCTCTTAAAGTCATACAAATGCAATAAATATTTTCATACAGCAACAGGTATAACATATTTACACAAACACAAATAAAGTTAGTTATATGTATTGTTGAGTTCAAAATGCGCAATGCACTTTCTAGAAAATTTGTCTGCATTACCCCAGACATTGAGTCGAAATTGAGATGACTCTAGCACCTAATTTTAAGATAAAAACCTGTGTGACTTGTAAATGTCTGTGGCAACAGTACCGACTCAGAGTAAACAAATTTTAAAGATATGTATGTGTATGTATGCAGATCACTGAAGGAATGAGGTCGGGGTATAAGTACTAAATTGGCTTTGATGGGTCTGCTGAGGTATTGGACGAAATTAGTACTTCTATGCAAATTAAATAAGTCACTCATAGGGACATGTGCAGTCGACGAGATGGCGATGCGACCGATTTGGTTGAGAGAGACGCTTCTGTAAAAGAATTTGTTTGTGAACTACGGAGCGAATAAAAGCATGTGCAACACCAAGTGACGCTGTGCTTAAAATATCTAAATGCAAATTATACTACCAAGTGATAGGTAAAATAAAAATTTATCGCCACATAAGCGGGATCAACGTAATGAAAATAAATATCTACTAAAATTAGCTGCATATAAGCGAGAATAATAAAAATGGACGTGGCAACAATAGAAAATTTAATTGAATAAATTAGGAATATATACTGGCAGACGTTGGCAACATATTTGTGGCAGCCATACACATTGGCACACTAACGCACAGTGTGTCGCGCGCAACAGGCTAGGTGGACAAAATGAATTCCCGGTTTTCTAGAAAAGGGTAACTTACTAACATACAGCATATGCCGAAAGCCCTGACTGAAATGTATTTTTATGTTCTACATTCTAAGTACTATGGGGTGTTCTTAGTCTTCAGAAATCAATTTTTAATCTTACTGAAACCCATTGCAAGAAAAAACTATGCACCCACAACACAAGTCATTTTTTGGTATCGTATTTGGTCTGCCGGAGTCATCGTCTCTAGTCACTACTACAGACTTTTCGCGGTGAATAAGAAAAATATGGCGGAAATGATAATTGCTTTCTATTTACTATAAAAAAAAATCGGAAATGAAGCGAGGAAATTTTTTATCAACAATTTTATTAGAAAATAAACCTAAATACTTTAATATCATAAAACATTAAGGAAATAGATAAGAATTATTTTTAAAACAATAAAATAAAATAAAAACATGTTAAATTGTTGTAAAAAGAAAATTAAATGAACAAGTACTTTTCAAACAAAAAATATAAACCAAATTCTACTCTCATATAAAAATTTGAGAGTATCGTTAATTTCTTCATGATCCAATGATCGCATCTAAAACAAATTAGAATGGGACCACCTTTGAAGCACTAACTTTTCCCCCCAAAAAAAAGAAGAGAATTATACAAATCGGTTAGCAAGTTATTCGATAACATACATTAAAATTAAAATAAAAAATATTCCGAAAAATTGATAGCCTCCTCCTCTTTTTCAAGCCGGTTACAAAATAAACAAACCTCTGACTGACGATTCGAACCTCGAATCTCTCGAATGACGCGCTAGAGATTTGCTAACTCGGCCATTGCGACTGTTGGAGCTCCACGAGCAAAATGACATCCAGATATGATATCACCTGACTGTTTCTGTTTGTTTTAACCACACATTTTTGGTGAACTTTTTATGACTTTCTCTTACTGACTTGAGATAAGACTGTCTCACTGAATACCAACATAAATATACCGCAAAACTTACAGTAAAAATTTTTGTCCACCTAGCTTGTTCTGCACGGCACACTGTGCAATGTCGACAATGGCGCGGACGACTTGGCTGATGGTTGAGCCAAAGAGAAGCGACAGCGCGTCAAACAAATTTAGCAACAGAAAATGATAAATAGAAAGCGACAAGTGCATAATACGATGTGGCCAAAAATGTACAAAAACAAAAGGAAAGATGTTTATATTCTTGGCTACGAGTTGTACTAAAATTGCAGTACATATATGTATGAGTGCAAGTGTTTGTGCATGCATTCGACGTGCATGATTGATGATGTCTTTCGTTGTGGGGATAGTGGGTGGCGCTCAGCATCATAGTTAATCATATTTTATTGTTTATTTTTCTGTTTAGTTTTTTTTTTGTTGTTGTTTATTATCTAGTTTTTAGTTTTTGTTGAACTCACCAAAAATAGTGTTGTTTGGGTTCATGGCCACTTGATTTTTGGCCGCATCACCAATTAGTCGCTCAGTATCGGTGAAGGCCACATAGGATGGAGTCACTCTATTGCCCTGGTCATTGGCGATAATGTCGACTTTGCCATGCTGAAACACACCGACGCATGAGTATGTCGTGCCAAGATCAATGCCAACTGCTGGCGCTTTAGCCATTGTGATTGCAGTGTTGCTGCCTAATGCCGGGCTACAGTATGGATGAGGCCTTTGTTATTGCTGTGTTTCTTGCTGCACTAGCTGCTTTAATTATAGCGACGATGGTGAACGTTGGTGACAGCGCATTGAGTTGATTGCATAGCCAGTCCAAACATATATACATACATATGTACATATATACGTACATACATACATAGAGATGAACCAAATTTAGTTGCACCAAATTATGCAGAAAGAATGCGCACATTGCATAAGTATTCGTTGATGTAAAAAATAATCTCACAATTTCACAAAATATCCACAACTTACCTCTTTTGGTTGCTTGGCTATTTGAGTTGAAAATTAACTTAAATCTAGGCGCCTTCTCAGAATGCGTAACGGTATAGGTAAAGTGATATGATGAGGAATAGCAGGACGAAGGTGGATACTCGCAGAAATTCTAGGAGTTTCTCTCTTTGCAGCTCCACTGCGGCGGCGTTCGCATATGCGTTACAGCGGCACGAACGCGTAGAAAGTTACCGAACAAAAATATTTTCTATGCCAATGCAGTAGCAAATTATTTAATGCAATAATTTTAGCGACACTTAATTGATTTAAGCCACGAATATTTGAATTTGTTCAATGTAATTGTTTTGTATTTAGTAATTTTTCGCTTTCAAAACTTTTGTTGCTCTTTGTTTTTTTTTTGAGATTTTATTTTTGGATTATTTTCTTACAAAACAAATTTGTATGCATGTGTGTATGCCGCCAGAGAGTGTTGTGAACTTGGCCGTTGTTCGCAAGTGAATGAGCCAAAATGATCGCATTTTGTATTTTCAAAATAATTTCGATATGTTTAGCAATCGCTGTTAACCGTTTCGGCCGTTTGCGTTCGGCGAAATTTCTCGGGCGATGTTATGGACGGTCCATATGGCTCAGCAGATTTGGTGCATTTCTCTTCTGAGGTCGAAGACACTCAGTCGCCAAGTCTCTTAAGTTGTGATCTTTTTCATTTATAGACGCAAAATGAGATTTTCCCCAGTTCGATATTAATACATATGATACATACATTATTCGTCAATTGAAGCCTCCCTATATACAAAATTCTTGCAGACAAATTAATTTTTATTCTTGGAAATTTAGCAAAAAAAAATTTAAATGATGAATGAGTTTTTTTGAAATCTAACATTGGGGAAAAGTTTTTAACAACTTATTGAATTCGCGCGAAACTCGTTACTAAGGAGTTTTTTGGTTGCTGATTATGAATTTTACTACGAGTTTTTAAAATTCAAAATTACGGATTTTTTTTTTAATTTATTGAGTTTGCCATATTGGATCGGCCATTTTGAAATTTTCGTNAGTTTTTAACAACTTATTGAATTCGCGCGAAACTCGTTACTAAGGAGTTTTTTGGTTGCTGATTATGAATTTTACTACGAGTTTTTAAAATTCAAAATTACGGATTTTTTTTTTAATTTATTGAGTTTGCCATATTGGATCGGCCATTTTGAAATTTTCGTAATCAGCGACAAAAAAAAATCCCCAGTAACAAATTCAAGCGATTATGATCATTTTTCAAATTTTTGTCCGTTATACTGGATCAGACGTATGTGAAAAAACGTTATCATCATTTAAAAGTTCAAATGTTTACCAAATTTTTATAAATATAACAGATTTTTTGTACCTGAACTAATTTTGGAAAAGGGATGAATAAATTTTGGACAATTTAACCACTATATTGTATCAGCCATTTTTATACCCGAGCGCACTTGTGCACAAGGGTATATTAATT
>NW_016160427.1:0-4951 GCF_001687245.7 Rhagoletis zephyria
TTTTACTGACTATCATATTTTAAACAATGCATTTTTAATTAGGCGGTAACCCTTAAAAAAAACCAAAGCACGTCTATAGGTCAATCCCCTTCATTTGACACCTCATTTTGAAACTCGGGAGACCGATATAAATATGATGCTCTGCACGAAAACAAAATTATTTGTAACAGGTGGCAACCCTTTTCAAAAAGATAAGAGGTTCTTCCTTGCAGGTCTATAGACCAAGCCAGTTTATAAGGCATATTATATCTTTTTTTTAATTGCGCAAACGGTGTTAATCTTATTATTTTTTTAAGCAGGTGGCAACTCTATTCAAAAAAATTAAACCTTCTTGGACATCTAGAGGCCCAGCCCTTTCATTTGACACCTAATTTTTTTCTAATACAACGAACGGTGCAAGATTTATAATTTAAAAAAAGGTGGCAACCCTTTTCAAAAAGATAAGAGGTTCTTCCTTGCAGGTCTATAGACCAAGCCAGTTTATAAGGCATATTATATCTTTTTTTTAATTGCGCAAACGGTGTTAATCTTATTATTTTTTTAAGCAGGTGGCAACTCTATTCAAAAAAATTAAACCTTCTTGGACATCTAGAGGCCCAGCCCTTTCATTTGACACCTAATTTTTTTCTAATACAACGAACGGTGCAAGATTTATAATTTAAAAAAAGGTGGCAACCCTTTCCAAAAATTGCATACCTTGTTGTACATTTAGAGGCCAAGCCCTTTAATTTGGAACCTCAGTTTTGAAAGTCGAATAATCGGTGCAGATCTGATGCCGTTAACAAAAAGTGCATTCATGTATTGTATGTATACATAGTATTACATATATACATATGTATATAGATTTGATCTAACACTGGTTTTAGGGGGTTCTTAGAATCCAGATAGGAGCTTTAAAACTATTAAATTCGAGTATACACAACTCTATAATACATGATTTNTTGCGCAAACGGTGTTAATCTTATTATTTTTTTAAGCAGGTGGCAACTCTATTCGAAAAAATTAAACCTTCTTGGACATCTAGAGGCCCAGCCCTTTCATTTGACACCTAATTTTTTTCTAATACAACGAACGGTGCAAGATTTATAATTTAAAAAAAGGTGGCAACCCTTTCCAAAAATTGCATACCTTGTTGTACATTTAGAGGCCAAGCCCTTTAATTTGGAACCTCAGTTTTGAAAGTCGAATAATCGGTGCAGATCTGATGCCGTTAACAAAAAGTGCATTCATGTATTGTATGTATACATAGTATTACATATATACATATGTATATAGATTTGATCTAACACTGGTTTTAGGGGGTTCTTAGAATCCAGATAGGAGCTTTAAAACTATTAAATTCGAGTATACACAACTCTATAATACATGATTTGTCACTTTGACTTTTATTTTTGCCTGATAAAATAAAAGGCAACAATTACCGATTAATTTCTGCTCAAAAAAGGCAAATCTTAACTTTTATTTTTGCCTTAAAAAATAAAAAGCAGAATTAACCGGTATTATTTGCTCAAATAATAAAAGTCAAAAAATAACTTTAATTTTTGCCTTTTATTATAAAATGCATAACCGGTACGGTCTCTGGTTTATTGGCTTAGTTCGTTACAAGAAGTGAGCTGAAAAGGACTTTTTGTAGAAAACAAAATTATCTTCCGCATGTCCATTTCATAACAGAGCACACACTACTGAGGTTTCCGTATTGGCTGCCTCATGTGTATTGAACAAGAAAATCAGGTTGCCTCAACACGTTGCCTAAACGGTTGCCCCGTATGTAGTATTTAATATATAAACAAGTAAGAATGTCTAAGTTCGGGCGGAGCCGAACATTANCACCATTAGAATCTACGCCACAAAAACCTATTTAATAGTCTGTTCCTTTGAACTTCGGACTAAAACCTGTGGAACTGTCAAACTACAATTTTACGCTTTCAAATGAGAGTAAAAGGAGAACAGATGCAGAAGTGCATAGGAACGCAAAAAGCACTATTTCCTGTAAAAACGTCAGACGGTTTGTTTACATGTCATTGGTACTACACCGATTTGGCTGAAATATCACTAAATAATTATTAAAATTTATACATATTCAAATATTTCGTTGTTTACTTCCATTTTTTAACAAATATAAGCTTCTTTGCTTTCACTGCTTTCTGTTTTTGTTTGCACATGTAAATCAGCTGATCGTTTGACACTTTTCATGAACTTACAGGAAAAAAATCTCCGGACTAAATCCTGTAACTTCTGACTAGGAACAGTTGCTCATTTACTCTCTCAAATGTGTTCCCACTTACAGGTTTTGTGTCAATAGGAACGACTTCCTGTAAGTTCTGACTAAATCCTGTAAACCGGACTGCTATTGGAACAGACTAANGAGCCGAACATTAAATACCCGGCGCAAATATTAGATATATGTTTTTCACCTTTCCGAAAGCTTCCGCTACATGGTAATCAGCGGTGTATCAATTTTGAGTAAATAAGCGTCCTTAAATTTCGAAATATTGAAGTTTCAAGCACTTCTAAAATTTACCGTTATATGAAAAGCCGTAATTTTAGTCCGATTTCAATAATTTTGAACGGTTTGCTTTTAAATGGCAAGCACAATAACCATACCGAGTTTGGTACAAATTCGTAGAACGGTTACCGAGATAAACATATATGTAATCATAAGTGGGCGGTGCCACGCTCATTTTCCAAAATTATATCATAAACGTATTTCTTGGTAAAGAATTGTTGCAAGCGTCAATTTTGAATAAATTAGCTTTAATATTTACTGATTTATCGAAGATTTCGTATTTCTCTAAATTAACCTTATATGGAATGTGGGCGTGGTTATTGTCCGATTTTAAAAGTTTTCGGCCATTTGGTATGCTGTACCAAGGCCAATAACTGTGCCAAGTTTGGAAGAAATCGGTGCAGCGGTTGTCAAGATATACACATGTAACCATAAGTGGGCGTGGCTACGCCCATTTTTCAAAAATGTATAATATCCTTATTTTTCGTCTGAAAATTATTGTAAATATCAATTTTGAGTGAATTATCTTCAGTAGTTACTAAAATATCGCAGTTTTCGTATTTCTGGAAATTACCGTTATATGGGAAGTGGGCGTCGTTACAGTCCGATTTCACCCATTTTCAAAACCTACCTTGGATTAATGGAAACCCACATACCAAATTTCGTTGAGATATCTCAATTTTTGCTCGAGTTATCGTGTACACGGACGGACGGACAGACGGACGGACAGACAGGCATGGCTCAATCGACTTCTCTATTCATTCTGAGCATTTATGTATGTATACATTTGTCTATATCTATCTCGATTCGTTTTGGCTGTTACAAACAACCGTTATGTGAACAAAATTAATATACCCTTGTGCACAAGTGCGCTCGGGTATAAAAACGTATGTGCTACTATTGCCTGCTATTGGACTTTGCTACATATGGTCACACGGGGTCCAGTCACGGTTACCAACCGTCCCGTTTTCGGCGGGACTGTCCCAGATTTAAAAGATATGTCCCGGTCCCGGTACGACACATGCCGGGACACAAATGTCCCGTTTTTTTGCAAGAAAAAAAAATAGACATCTCGTTGTAAAAAAATTTAGAACTCTTAAAATATGTACATATATTTTACAAATTCTATTTACTAATCGTCACTATACACCGTACATATTTTGTTTGCAACTGCGATTTCCTGCAGACTATTTCATACATAACTAAATGCAATAAACAAACTGCGCAATGCGGTAGTGCCGTGCATACAGCTGTCTGCTAACAATTCGTGACAACGCCGTTGAATCAGCTGATAATAGTAAAAAGTTAATTGTTTTCTTTTGAATGTGGAAATTCTTGACTACAGATGTAAAAAATGAGTGTAATTGTATCCAGGTTAAAATGAGTGAATTACACGAAAAAGTCAAAAACGCGATTAATGACGAATGGATTTTAAACAAAGAATTCAAGCAGTGGCTGCTTAAAGAAGACGCGATTTTTTACCAACTTCAAACTGGCCTGCCGATTCAAAAGCGCCCTATCTCAGCTGAAAATACATACATTGACGAAACGTCCGATAACGGACTGAGGCTGATCGACTTCGCCGGGACCCGAAACATGGTAATATGTAGTACTAGGTTCCAGCATAGGAACACCCACCAAGCTACATGGCTGTCTCCAGATCGAAAAACGAGAAACCAAATCGACCACGTTGTGATAGACGGAAGACATACTTCCAGCGTTTTAGACGTTCGTACACTCCGAGGGCCAAACATCGCCTCTGTGCAGCAAATAATGTGCGCCGAACAATGCAAGGAAAGCTTAACGTCGAATCACAACAGATGGCCAATTTATTAGCCACTCGACTCACACACCTGCTCTCTGAACTAAAGAACGAAGCGAGACGTATTTGCCGCAATAAGAAGAGAGAAATGCTAGCCGACAGGAAAAACGCACGAAAATTTTACCAGAGGGTTAGGCGAATTTCGGAAGGTTTCAAGACCAGGGCGAACTCCTTTAAGAACAACAATGGCGACCTAGCGACCGATGTCCAGAATGACTTAAATTATGGAGGGAACACTTTTCCACCCTACTGAATGGTAGCAGCGCTGAAATTAGTGGAGAAGACGAACCCGAGCCTCCATTCGATGACGATGGAGTCGATGTTCCACCACCTGACTATGACGAGCTACGAATAGCGATAGCACGCTTGAAAACCCACAAAGCTGCTGGAGCTGACAGCCTGCTAGCTGAGCTATTAAAGTATGGTGGTGAGGAGTTGATAAGGTGCATGTAGGGTTGCCAGATTTTTTATGCGCGACATCAGTACGTTAGACATTTTCATGCTAAAAAAATCAGTACTTTTCAGTACATTTTTATTCAAAGCAAAATTATGAATGTAAGTATTAGATAATACTTTAAAACGCCAAAGTAGTTGTTTTTAACAATATTTTGGTATATTAATAA
>NW_016160427.1:4976-5085 GCF_001687245.7 Rhagoletis zephyria
CCCACCCATTTTCAAAACCTACCTTGGATTAATGGAAACCCACATACCAAATTTCGTTGAGATATCTCAATTTTTGCTCGAGTTATCGTGTACACGGACGGACGGACAG
>NW_016160427.1:5121-9608 GCF_001687245.7 Rhagoletis zephyria
TATGTATACATTTGTCTATATCTATCTCGATTCGTTTTGGCTGTTACAAACAACCGTTATGTGAACAAAATTAATATACCCTTGTGCACAAGTGCGCTCGGGTATAAAAACGTATGTGCTACTATTGCCTGCTATTGGACTTTGCTACACTATGGTCACACGGAGTCCAGTCACGGTTACCAACCGTCCCGTTTTCGGCGGGACTGTCCCAGATTTAAAAGATATGTCCCGGTCCCGGTACGACACATGCCGGGACACAAATGTCCCGTTTTTTGCAAGAAAAAAAATAGACATCTCGTTGTAAAAAAATTTAGAACTCTTAAAATATGTACATATATTTTACAAATTCTATTTACTAATCGTCACTATACACCGTACATATTTTGTTTGCAACTGCGATTTCCTGCAGACTATTTCATACATAACTAAATGCAATAAACAAACTGCGCAATGCGGTAGTGCCGTGCATACAGCTGTCTGCTAACAATTCGTGACAACGCCGTTGAATCAGCTGATAATAGTAAAAAGTTAATTGTTTTCTTTTGAATGTGGAAATTCTTGACTACAGATGTAAAAAATGAGTGTAATTGTATCCAGGTTAAAATGAGTGAATTACACGAAAAAGTCAAAAACGCGATTAATGACGAATGGATTTTAAACAAAGAATTCAAGCAGTGGCTGCTTAAAGAAGACGCGATTTTTTACCAACTTCAAACTGGCCTGCCGATTCAAAAGCGCCCTATCTCAGCTCATTTTCAATGTATGTATTTTCAGCTGAGATAGGGCGTTTTCGAAAAGAATTATGAGATAGGGCATTCTTCAACCAAATTCTGAGAAAGGGCGTTTTTCAATAAAATTCTGAAGTAGGGCGTTCTTGAAAAGTTTTCTGAGATTGGGCGTTTTCGAACTGGCTGCCGAGATAAGTCGATCTTCCACTCAGGCGCCGATATTTAGAAATTTATAATCTGGTGCGATTTTTATTTCAATTTTAATTTATCTTTTAAGTTATTTTAAAATATTATCATTGAAGTATCGTTTTATGGAAATTTGTATGTATCCATGAAATTGTATACGGTTCAAATCGCAGCTCACAACGTCCGGATATTTATCCACGTATCCTCTGAGTAGCACCAAACACCCGTTTGGGAGCGAGCTAAAGTAAGAAGGCGTAAAACTTCGCCTTCGCTGGGTTTGGGTCCCGCCACGTTAAAACCCCGCCCAGTGAAAAAGAACAAACAGCCTCGGATGAGACCAGCTTTTTTTGATGGCGACCACGGCAAACGTTTAAAGGACTATGATTTGAGGGTATGCACCTGGAATATCGGAGCCCTTAATGGGGAAGGTGCTCTACCCGGCTGGTTGATGTCATCGGAAAGACAAAGGCTGACATCACCGCGATCCAAGAAATGCGATGGAAAGTAAGTGTGAAGCCTTGCGATGTCTACTAAAGTTGCCACGTAAAGGAGGGCAAATTCGGTGTTGGATTCGTGGTAGGAGAGAGACTCCGTCGCCGAGTACTGGCGTTCACCCCGGTGGACGAACGTCTAGCCACAATCCGCATCAAAGCTANGCGCCCATGCCCCGATGGAAGAGAAGGACGAGCACTTAGAGCGTACATATGAGCGCTGCCCGCGACACGATGTTAAAATCGTGCTCGGCGATTTTNGAAAATACATACATTGACGAAACGTCCGATAACGGACTGAGGCTGATCGACTTCGCCGGGACCCGAAACATGGTAATATGTAGTACTAGGTTCCAGCATAGGAACACCCACCAAGCTACATGGCTGTCTCCAGATCGAAAACGAGAAACCAAATCGACCACGTTGTGATAGACGGAAGACATACTTCCAGCGTTTTAGACGTTCGTACACTCCGAGGGCCAAACATCGCCTCTGTGCAGCAAATAATGTGCGCNTTCAAGGTGGGCAAGTTTGGCGCCACTGTCGGAAAATTCAGCCTTCACGACGAAACGTCCGATAACGGACTGAGGCTGATCGACTTCGCCGGGACCCGAAACATGGTAATATGTAGTACTAGGTTCCAGCATAGGAACACCCACCAAGCTACATGGCTGTCTCCAGATCGAAAACGAGAAACCAAATCGACCACGTTGTGATAGACGGAAGACATACTTCCAGCGTTTTAGACGTTCGTACACTCCGAGGGCCAAACATCGCCTCTGTGCAGCAAATAATGTGCGCCGAACAATGCAAGGAAAGCTTAACGTCGAATCACAACAGATGGCCAATTTATTAGCCACTCGACTCACACACCTGCTCTCTGAACTAAAGAACGAAGCGAGACGTATTTGCCGCAATAAGAAGAGAGAAATGCTAGCCGACAGGAAAAACGCACGAAAATTTTACCAGAGGGTTAGGCGAATTTCGGAAGGTTTCAAGACCAGGGCGAACTCCTTTAAGAACAACAATGGCGACCTAGCGACCGATGTCCAGAATGACTTAAATTATGGAGGGAACACTTTTCCACCCTACTGAATGGTAGCAGCGCTGAAATTAGTGGAGAAGACGAACCCGAGCCTCCATTCGATGACGATGGAGTCGATGTTCCACCACCTGACTATGACGAGCTACGAATAGCGATAGCACGCTTGAAAACCCACAAAGCTGCTGGAGCTGACAGCCTGCTAGCTGAGCTATTAAAGTATGGTGGTGAGGAGTTGATAAGGTGCATGTAGGGTTGCCAGATTTTTTATGCGCGACATCAGTACGTTAGACATTTTCATGCTAAAAAAATCAGTACTTTTCAGTACATTTTTATTCAAAGCAAAATTATGAATGTAAGTATTAGATAATACTTTAAAACGCCAAAGTAGTTGTTTTTAACAATATTTTGGTATATTAATAAAATATAGTTCATAAAAAATAAACGTGTTATTCATTTTAACATGAGTGTACACAAAAGCCAATAAATTATTTTATATTTATGACATTTTCGAATAGCAATAATGAGATCATATCCATCTTCAGTGTTTAAATAGTCAAAGAATTCTAAACATTTCATTTTAAAATTACTTTTAATATGAAGTTCACTTTAAACAATTTTTATTAGAAGCCGATTTCTCTCTTTGCGTCAGGAAGCAAACTTTGTACTTAAGCTTGCTTCGCTGTGCTTCGTTTGAGTGTGGTATTGAAAAAAAAATACAAATATTTTCAAGCTTTGGAAAAGTACCACTACTTAAGGACTTCGTCTATGTTTCCTCATGGCTTAAACTAACTTTTTCAACTACGCAAAAACTTCGATAGACTAAGAATTCGCTAAAAAGAGTATCTAACTCTATGCCTTGTATGCAAAACTCTTTTACAATGTCTGTGAAATAAGAATTGTAAATTATGGGCAAAAGCCATTCGAATATTCAATTTTGTTGTTATTAAACTGAAACCTCGACCAAAAAACGTCAGCCTTTTTTTAAATAATTAAACCTCCATCATATTATCGCAACTGGTACGTAACGACCCGGCGATATGCCCATAAAACAATTGATATTTTTGTTGTATTAATTTCTTGGTCATATCAAACATTATCTGAAGCATGTCAACTATAATTAAATTATATTCTTCTTACTTTTCAAAGTACAGTTTAAGGAAGTTCGAACGTTATGTAAAAACCTTAAGAAATTCATAAAGTATTTTGTTTGAATTGAAACTTCAGTACAAATCAGTACAAATTTTTAAATATCAGGACATTAGCATACTGATTGAAGAAATGAATAAAATCAGTACAAGAGCTGAAAAATCAGTACTGTACTGATAAAATCAGTACGTCTGGCAACCGTAGGTGTATGCATCAACTCATATGCAGAATATGGTCAGATGAACGCATTCCCGACGACTGGAATTTAAGTGTGCTCTGCCCAATCGACAAGAAAGGCGATCCCGCCATTCGCGCCAACTACCGCGGAATCAGCCTTCTAAGCATAGGTTATAAGCAGGGCTAGGATTCTGTTGACTTGTCAACATTTCTTTGGTGCTTCGGAGACGTTTCCTGTATATTTATAATCTTCGTTTATTTAGTCTAGATTTCAAAACCGAAAAGTTTTTAGGTCAACTTTTTGCTTTTTTCCCCAATTTTTTATTAATAGGTAATTTTTCATAGTTTTGAGAGATTTTTTGGATACTTTTTACCGTTTTTAGGTCATTTTGGCGACTTTTAAATCTATTTTTATAACTACAGACATTTTCTTAAGTTCGCTTTGCAACACTGAATTAGACATACTTAGATTTTTATGTTGGTGTGTTATGGCGTTATCTTTTCCGTATAAGTTTACCGTTTTCAGAATACATTTGAAGTTCTGAGAATAAAATGCCAAAACAAAAGCCATCGAAAAGCAGTCACTTAAATAAATTGGTTGATGAATTTGGCTCCGAAATATTTTCGACTGATGGCGCAATATTATTTTGTAAAGTTTGTGAAGTTAAAGTTTTGGCGGATAAGAGATACACAGTGCAGCAACAGGCCGCGAAA
>NW_016160427.1:11993-28720 GCF_001687245.7 Rhagoletis zephyria
GGTTCAATGTTACTACAACTATACAGATTAAAGTTTTATGAGTTAGAAACTCGAAAGGATAAAATAGTCAAAGATTCAAAGTAAAAATATTTCATATAATGAAACTAGTTCATAGTTTTTCTCTTTTTACTTGTAATATAACCATTTCTAAAATAAATGTATTTTTTTTTGTTGTTCGTATTTTCTGTCTTTTTTTAGTGCCTTATTTTGCTTTTTTTGCAATACCTAGTGCCTTTTTCGATATTTTGTTTTGCCTTTTTTTGCCTTTTTTGCAATACCTAGTGCCTTTTCCTGCCTTTTTCGCTATTTTATTTTGCCTTTTCCAGCCTATTTCGTTATTTTATTTTGCCTTTTTTATAGGTTTTTTGGTCCTAAAAATCCGTTCCCTGGTTATAACTATTAAACATTAAATTGCATATTTTAAAAATCACAATAGCCATTCGTTTTTGGCAAGATTTAGAGCCGTTTTCCAAAATAAACTACAACTATATACTGCTCGGAAAATGGCTCAAAGCTGAGAGTGGTAATTTTTCGATAGTATCGATAGTGTTAAAAACTATCGATAGTAGACCGAAACCCAAAACCATCGATACTATCGATAATTCCATCGATAGATTGACAGCTCTACTTGAAATCCAACGGAGAATCACTCTTGCCAACAAGTGCTACCTTGGACTGAGTAGGCAATTGAGAGTAAGATCTTCTCTCGTCGTACAAAGATTACATTTTTTTCAAAATTTTATTTTTGATGCAGAAGTATTCCTAGGGCATCTAGATGTATTTCTGCACCAAAAAGAAAATTTGGAAAAAAAAAATGGCGCTTACGTTATTTTGGCGGTTAGGGCTCGATATAATACCTTGCGGCAGGCAATTTTGCAGACAAAAAAGAATCAATATATTCGCCCAAGGCCCAAATATAGTAAAATTGCATTCTTAATTCTTCTCTCTGACGTCAGGATTTTTAAAAAGAACTTTGAAATTTGAAAGATATGAGTAATTCAAAAAATTATTTAATATAATTATGTGTAATATGAAGTAAACTTTTATAAAAAAATGTAAATTTTGGATAAACAAAAGGAATATAGTCAAAACTGGTCGAATTAAGGCGCTTCTTTTATTTCTGCCACTAGAATTATGAACTTCTTTCAACCACAAAATAAATTTTTTTTACACACACTAAAGAATTATTAAATGCATACAAATTTAATTACTGTCTGTCGTTTTGTTGCTTATGAATTAATTTTCACTTTAAACAAAAAAGTACGTTCCAAACCCATTTACTTATTATTTATTATACGGTAGGAGAGCTTCTCAAACCATATTGATGGAATTTTTTCATGTTAAGTCATTGAAAAATAATAAATATCTAAATCCCGGGACTGATCCCGTGATCCCGGGATTAAACCAACGACATGCCGAAAATCCCGGGATCGCAAAAATCTAAAAAATTAACATCCCAACTTGGTTACAGCGCCAATAAAGAAGAAGATGAAATTTTATATTGTTTTGTTGTTCTGTGAAAATTTTTATGTATCTATGAAATTTCATATTGTTTTGTGGTTAAAAATAAAAATATTTAAAAATTAACCATTAAAATTGATGTCGTTTAATTTGTTATTTTACCTACCCTCCTTCCTAACATTGTGTGTCCCGGTTTCAAGAATGAAAAAGCTGGCAACCCTGGGTCCAGTGGACAAAAATACATACATATGTATGTCCGTACAAATCGATCTGCGTAGACCGACTGATGCCACGCATGATTTCCAAAAGACCTGAACTTATTGAATTAAACTCCAGTAATAACAGGTGGAGTCATATAATCGATTTTAAATATGTAGTTACTATATAATAAATATAGCCGCAAAGTTGGCTGGGTCCACTGGTCTCCATGTGACCATTACGCGCTAAATGATATATTTCATTTATTGAACCTTGAACATTAATTTTCAATAAGTCATTATTAGAGAAGATAAAAATATGCATTTGCCTAAAAAACATATTTTACAACGCTTTTATCAAATTGTTGTGTGTCCAGACACCATTTATAGCTACACTGAGGGAAAAAAATTTTAGAATTAAAAAAACGTGCTAAATTAAAAAAAATACGCATATGAAAGACCACCAACCCAACTCGTTTTAAATTTGAGTATGTACGTTATAAAATATGTCGTTCTGAAGTGCACAGACACTTTTTCGTAATCAAGAAGGGGAAAAAAAAATATTTAATATTATGCTCCGTCTGATGGTAATTGAACCCGGACCCTCTTGGCAGCAACCAATTGTATCAAGCCTCTTTGCACACTCAGCCAGGTGTTCTTAAACTTTTAAGATGATGGAACCCTTACTAACCACATTTCATTTTATGGAACACACATCAAGTTAGTCAAATCAAAGGCAGAGCAATTTAAATATGAATAAAAACTTTTACTAGAAATAGTATACATACTTTGAATTTTAATGCGAAGAAAGAAATTGTTTTACTGTTAATAATTATTGTATAAAATAGTAGTTCGCTATAATGCGTCCAATTTCGACCTGAATCTGTTTTTTGTATAAGTGTAAGCTGAAAACCCTGTTGACAGTGTAAGTTGTGACAGAAGGAAGCAAAGTTAAGATGGCCTTTTTAGCGACTTCATGATATGACTCTTAACACTAACCCGAAACTCTTTCAGATACACAGATTCAAATGTGTGTTTCAATGTCGAAGTACTCATACATCATGAATGCTTCGTAAATGGATTTTGTACCAAACCGATATTACTACTACCATCCGAAAAATAATCTGACAAAGATTTCAGGTGATTTATCAAGTGCCCAGTTATGACATTTCACATTTTATTTGGCAATTCATCGCGTTCCTTGTAGAAAGTTGTATATATGTAACCCTTTGGCTACAGCGACCAACAACACATAACGGTTAGAAAAAAACAAGCTTGCATACACCCCGCGCCAAATATAGCACATCAACATTTATACCAGTTTTGACTACTTTTCTTTTGCTTTTTTAAGGTTCATTATTTTTATATAAAAGTATAGCTTTTTATCTGACAACTACCATATAAATCTAATTTTCAGACTGTGTAAAAAAAAATATAAAAATTCCTCAAACTTTTCATCCCAATTCCTAGCATTTTAATTTTAATTTCTGGAATATTTTTTGGTATGCAGTTTTATAGCTTATTAAATTCTAGAAAAATAAGGTGCAAGTTTAAAGTCGCTAAAAACTCGCGTTCATTTTTGATAATTTTTTTTTGCTGACGGTGTTACGCATTTTCTTCCACGCGAAATNATTTTTGGTATGCAATTTTATAGCTTATTAAATTCTAGAAAAATAAGGTGCAAGTTTAAAGTCGCTAAAAACTCGCGTTCATTTCTGATAATTTTTTTTTGCTGACGGTGTTACGCATTTTCTTCCACGCGAAATAATTTTTTAAATGGAAAAGAATGCATAAATCCGTCAACAAAAAAATTTTCAAAAATCAGCGTAATTTTTTAGCATCTTCAAACTTGCACTTTATTATATTAGAATTTAATAAGCTATAAAACTGCATACCAAAAATTATTCTAGAAACTAAAATTAAAATGCTTGGAATTGGGATGAAAATTTTGGGGAATTTTTATAATTTTTGTACAAAGTCTGAAATATATATTTATGGGGTATTTGTTATATAAAGAGCATATAAAAATAATGAACCTCAAAAAAAGCAAAAGAAAAGTAGTCAAAACTGGTATAAATGTTGATGTGCGAATACATATGTATACTTGAAAATAGATAATTGCGTATCGGTCAAGCTGTTTATAGAACTTTTCTTTCTGTGTGCAACTCAAACCGACCACCGTGCTTTTTCATACCATAATTAATTTCGCGGAACCCTGGTGACTTTTCTACGGAACCCTTGGGTTCCGCGGAACACACTTTAAGAAGCTCTGCACTCAGCTACAGCCATACATGTAGATGTGTTTTCAAATGTTGAGTTTGAATCAAGCGCGCGATTAGTGCACTTGTACAGATAAACACCCAGCCAGCAGAGAAACGTACTTTTTGCCGAAAGTGCAGTTTTCGTAGATTTTTCGTATCCGGAAACGTTCAGAAAACGATTTCCATATTTGTTAATTTTTCGTATCCGAAAAATGTCATCATCTTATTTCAAAACAATAATTTTAAAATATTTGTTCAAACTGAGCATTTGAAAACATGTATTAGTATTCGCCAGTAGCTGAGTGTGCAGAGAAGTGTGCTACTATTTGTTAGCTTTCAGGAGGTCCCAGGTTCGAATTCCGTCAGAAGCAATATGTTAAAATTATTTATTCAAATTGAAATAATTGCTGAATCTTAAAATTGCTTTTTGTTTGGTTTCCTGTAACTATGAAAATGTTTCTGTGAAGTTCATAATGAAATCGTTTTCAACGAAAAATTGATTCAGACAAATTTCAGGAAAACAGCCGAAAGCGCATCCGTTTTACAACTATTTTCGATAGTTTTCTGCACATACGTTTCGGCTGAACACTTTAGTGGGAGAATTGATCTGAAAAACGTCCGAAAACGGAATCGGAAAACGGATGAAACATCAGGTTTTTATACGAAATTGTTTCCATTTTCGGATACGTTTCCGGATATTTTGCTGGCTGGGCATGTACCTACCATGTATGTGTGTATGTGTTGTCACCGCCGTGCATGCTTTGTATGTATATACTTTCTTAATTACATATGAAAAAGCATCCGAGGCGTTCAAAACGCCATCCATGCAGTGAAAAATGCTTCATTTTAATACGGGCGTATTTGAATTGAATATTTCCATTATACGTACTGCCCAATTCTGTGTTTTCTTGATGAATTTTTTGTAAAGAAATTTTATCAAGATTTTTATCAAGTAAAAGCTCCCTTCGCATTCTGTGTCAATATTTATAAAACAAAAAGCTCTACGATTTCCAAATAGGGGAACTAATTTCCACATGATTGGAACTGATTTCATTGTCATATATGAAAAATACGAATTTAAAAGCAAAAACTCTTTTGACTACCGTAGCCGAGTAGGTAAAGATGTCGAATATAATTCCGTGTGTCGCAGGTTCAAATGCCGGCACTTGGGAGTATTTAATTGTTAGAAACAAATTTATTAATGTACAAAATTTATAAATTTCACATGAAATTTCAATTTGTCAATAGCATTTTCAATTAAATTATAAAGATTTTCAATTTATCAAGTGTAGTAGTGCATGTATAATGGAAAAGTCAATTTTTTTATTTTTTTTCACTTGATTTAAATACGAACATTTTTAAACCGTAATCAAATAAAAAAATTTAATTTTTACGTGTTTTTTTCTCAGTGTATAAAACTTTTGCTTTGCAAAGAATCTATAAAAAGTCTAGACATCAACCTCGTCGCCTGGTATCATATTAAAACTCTAGGGATAGATGTCGCCTCGCCGCAAGTAGTTATATATCGCACTACATTTGCACTACATACGCTACAGCGGAAATGGACGACACGCCATTTCAGTAAATTAAATTAATTGCTGCTATATATATGTATATGTCTATACTAAACGTGAGCACAAAACATTTTGCTTGCATAGTCTTCTGTTCCCTTTTCACTGCAAGTTGAATTATTTTAATATCTATTGCAAATTTTATACAGTCTTGTAAATAGAAAATAAATAAAATAAAATAAGCTTTTTAATATACCACGCTTTTATAAATGAACTAAAAATTAGAAAATAATATTTCTCAGTCCCATAGAATTTGTTTTAATAACTTTTGATTTTGAAATTTTAGCAAAAGTCATTATAAACAATTTATGAGATTGAAAATGAAAAGCGTGGGGTGCATGTAATAGACCTAAATTGATAAGAAAAGTAATATATGTATGCATGTGGGTATATGAATAACGACCGCTTAAAATCGATCTCAAATGTGTACTTTCTTTGTAGAAATTTTAGGTCTATGTTATGTAGTTTGACTATAGTCAATTAAATCTAATGATTTGTATTGCAATATATTTTATTTTTGTATTTTTTATATTTTATTTTTTTTTGCATATTTTCTCGAATTTTAGATATGATAGCGCATATTTTAACTATCAAGCATATTTTCGGGATGGTTTTGGTAAATAGATTCTTTAGAAGTGTTTTTTGGAGTTTTTAACTTTATATAAATACATTTTAATTTTAATATTAAAAATATGCCAGCACTTTACATCCTCCAAAATATTTCAATATGGTATATATACAGTCGTCTATTTTCGCATATACAAAATAGGTGCAATCCCGTATTCCTCGGACTACAACTAGTAAAAGTGTGCAAAAATAAAAAATCGCTCAGAGCGAGAGAGTAAGATTGAAAAGTACGGGATCGCTTTCTACTAAAAAATGGTAACTTCTGTCAACCTCCAAAATTTTGGTTGTAAAGTTTTGCTTATTTTGTATGTAAACACACTCAGCTCACCCATGTAAATAACCAAAAATACTTTGAAATTCATTAGAATCCACTTAAACTAGTACATAATTAAATACTTTTCAACATGAATTAGCAGAGTGTACTTTTCTTTTGTTTACAATTTGGTTGCCAAATACACTACAGCTGATCGTTTGACACATTTACCAGAATTTACCAGCAAAAAAATCTTCGGTCTAAAACTGGTAACTTCTGAAAGAGAGAGGACCTTATTTACTCTCTTTTTTGTCCTCTCAATAGTCAGAGAACCGAGTACGGGATCGATTTCCAGTAAAATCTGACTAATTCTGACTAGTCCGGACTCGTACGGGATCGCAACTAGAGATGGGCACGGGCCGGGCTTTTGGCAGGGGCCCGACGGGCCCCTGCCTAAGCCCGCAGGTACGGGCCGGAATATTTGCTGTCAGCACGAACTCGTGCGGGCCTGGGCGTTCAGTAAAATTTCAGAAAAGCACGAAAAGACACGGAAAAGCCCGTTGCTAATACTAAAAATTTAGATGAGCTTTTGTGTTTATACAAAAAAAAAAATAGTACTTATTTAAAACTCTTTTGATAAGAGAAAAGCAAAAAAAAGAAATATTTGGAAACCTATAGAAAATATATGATACTTAGTAGTTTTGTTTACATACATATCTGTACATAAAATACCTTCCACTTTGTCTACTTCCCAGAAAATATATTATAAAAATCTTAGATGTAAAATATTGATTCGCTTAAGTAAATATACGTATGAACATAAACACAAAATTAAAAATATGTACATATGTATACATACAATAAAAGTTGGCTTTTATTTCCGGGCTGGGGCGTGTCCCGTCGTGCCGGGCCGGGCCGGGCCGGGCCCCACTAAAATTCTTAGCGTGCGGGCATGTGCGTTTTAAATTGATTTGACTCGTCGGCTATGGCCTCCTCTCTAGTACTAATATAAAAGCATCTTGTCAAATGGGGAGATCACGATTTTTTTCTTGTTAATCATGAAGAATCTGTGCATTTCGTACAGATAAGCACCAGGACTCGGTGAGGTTTGGAAGCGTAAGCCAACTCTGGCTTCTTTTATTCCCGTGCGCACGAATCGAGATGGATATTGACCATGATGCAATAATACAAGGTGGTATCAGTTGTGACAGCTCGATTTGACACTGCCTTAGCTCAGTAGAATAAGAAGAAAAACGGGAAGAAATTAATCCCCATTTGGGGGAAAAATTTAAATTTCATATTTTCTTCTAAACAAAATTTGCTTTTTTATAGTATATTCGTACTGAAATGAAATAAAATAATATAAAATACCTTTTTGAGAAGACAAAATGTGTATACTGAGAGAAAATAAAAAAAATTCAACAATTTTTAATATTTTTATTTATTTTATTTCCAATAGAATACATTTCAAGAGGAGAGAACTAGACTATTATATATTGTATAAAAGAGAATTGTTGGTTATGATTTATATAAATGAGCTTAAAGGAAAAAAACAACTTCTAATCTTGAAAAGTTTAGAAAAAAAAACCTTTTATACAAACAAATTTCAAAGGTGAAAGAAAAGAGGAAGCACATAGAATACAACGTAGTATATAACTAATAAGGCTGTACAGGTAAAGTTTCTGTATGCATTACTAGAAAAAAAATTAAGAATCATTTAAACTACTAACTAATGGATTTGTCGATATATCACAGAGACGCTTAAATTTATTAGTAATTTTATCAATACGATTCGAGAGAAGAATCATATTATTTTGGGTATGCAACTCTGCGGTTGAAAAGTGCCATGGTAAATTAAGCATCATTTTTAATAATTTATTTTGTCGTATTTGCAATTTATTAATATGAGTTTTAGCAAAATTACCCCAGACCGGACTTCCGTACAAAATAATGGATTGAAATATAACTTTTTCAACTGTAATTTTGTTGTCATTACTAAGCTTAGATTTCCGGTTTATTAGCGGATATAGTAGTTTGAGGGCTATATTAAACTTGATGATTATGTGGTGAATGTGATCTCTGAAAAGTAGTTTGGGGTCGAGTACAATCCCCAGATATTTAATATTGGTGGACCACTGCACTTCACTATTGCAGATATAAATACTAGAAATAGGATAATAGCAAGAGTTTCTTTTTCTCGTGAAAAAGAGGGCTTGCGTTTTGCTTACGTTTACTTTGATTTTCCATTTATGAAAATGTTCAGTGATCAGATTTATAGCAGACTGCAGATGAGTAACAGATTGTTGGCCGAACTCATGTGAATTAAAAATAGCAATATCATCTGCGTACAAAGCATAATCACAGTCTGTTGATTTAGGTATATCTGAACAGTAAATGATATAAAGCAACGGCCCGATAACTGAACCCTGTGGAACTCCTGCGGGAACTAAATTTAAATCGCTATATTCATTACCAACCTGAACACAAAAATAACGATTACTTAAAAAACTTTTAATAATTTTTATCAAATGTGGTGGAAAACAGTAATCAATCAATTTGAAAATTAATCCGTTGTGCCATACTGTGTCAAAAGCCTTTTCTATGTCAAGTGATACGAGTGTGGTGGATTTCTTCGCTTCAAAGTTACATTTAATGTGTTTACAAAGCCTTTTAGTTTGGTGTGTAGTGCTATGAAATTTACGAAATCCAAATTGTTCATTTGGTATGATTTCTCTAGTATCTAAAACGTTCCAGATTTTCTGTTTTAAGACTTTCTCTAGAACTTTGCTTAGGCTGCTTAAGAGGCTGATTGGGCGATAACTAGTCACAAGATTTTTAGGTTTTCCTACTTTGTGAATTGGAATTACGTTTGCTACATTCCAAGTGTCGGGAAAGTATTGAATTTTCAAGCATGAATTAATTAAGAAAACCAGATAATTGATCGCACATTCTGGAAAGCTTTTTATCATAATGTTTTTGATATCATCAATGCCAGAGGCTTTTCTAGTCCGCAATTCGGAAATAAGTAGAGAGACAGTTTCACGATCAACATAGAACGAACAAGGCGTAAAAATGCATAGATTATCAAAATGTGACATAGTAGTATCCACAATATGATTATTAGATTGTGTACCTAAATTGTCTGAAATCTTATGATAATCGCAAAAAATTTTTGAAAATAATTCAGCTTTGCTTTCGTTTGTACAAAGCACGTTATTTCCAGAAACAATTTGTGGTATCCCTTGATATTTTTTCCTAAGAATTTTTGCCAGATTCCAAAATGGTTTCGATCTATTTTCAAGATAGCTCAGTTTTTCTGACCACATCTTATTTCTGTGTTGTAATATTTCAAAGTTAATTAAAGCAATATATCTTTTCATTATTGCGTAGTCTAATGGAAGACGATACCGGCCCCATTGACGGCGATAAAAATTTCTCGTTTTAATTAATTGCAAGATGTGCGGTGGTAAATTAGTATGACACTTTTTACTAGGCTTTTTGGGAACAGCCAATCTCACTGCTCCCAAAATTTCCTTTGAGAGGAAAGCAACATTTTTATCCACTTGGGATTTGTTAGTAATAGTTTCTAAGTCCATCGATACATTTTTTAGCGATTGCTGCAACATTTTTCTGTATAGGTTCCAGTTGGCATTTTTAAAAACAAACTGTAGAGGTAGAGACAAAGGCACACTAGCATCAATTTTAAATGTGACTGGCAGGTGATCAGAGCTTAGGCTGTTTACTGCTGTAGGCTGGGAGATAATCTCCGGTAAATTTGAGATAATTAAGTCAAGATTTGAAGGGTTCGAACTTGCTGCTGCTGGTATGTAAGTGGGATTTTGCGAATATATTATAGTTGTAGGTAGAGAATCACTAGTTTCACGCAGAACATTTCCCCAATTTCTGTGTCTACTATTTAAATCGCCACAGACAACGAACTTAGTATTTTGGCACAACAATTTTTTTAAATCAGATTTGAATTTACGGCCCAAGCCATTTGACCTTGGCCCACCAGGAAAGTAAACACTGTAAAGCCTTATATTAGTGTTATTTTTTAACGAAATCTCTGTGCCAATATTTTCAATCACAGTAGTGTAAATCTTTGGAGCAATGACGAATGAAATTGATTTGCGTATAATAATGGCAACACCTCCACCACTTCTATATTCACGATCGTTTCTCACTACGTGATAATGGGAAAGTAAGCAGATGTCTACTTTATTTCTTACTAAAAAGTCAAACAGCTCAGTAGATTTGTTTCGGATACTTCTGCAGTTCCACATAAGTACATAAAGAGAAGAGAGACACTTTAATAATAGTCTTTATATAAATATTTTACAGCTAATTGCGCAATGACATGGAATTGATCCTCTTTGGTTTTACACAATTTGAGCTTAGAAACTATGTCAATAGTGAGACGTGTTATTTCCTCTTCTGTAAATAGGCAGCTACTTGTCTGCTTCACAGCAGCTGTTTGCCGCGGCCAGACTGGAACTGTTGGAATGTTCTCTCTGCCTGTACGTTGTTGGTTGATGTGTGCTGGAAGGCCCGGGAAAGACTTGGCATTATATACAAATGTTTTGCTTGCTTTTGGAATGTTCCGATTCCGGCTGCTTTTAAAATTAACACTCTCTCTTATTTTTATATAAGCTTCACGCAAACATGCAAAATCAGTCGATTTATGACACCCACTGCAATTCGCGCATCGTTCCTTTTCTGGAGTTGGACAATCAGATGACTTGTGCTTTCCAGCACAGTTTGAGCACATTGATTTAACGTTACAGTTTTTCTAACCGTGGCCGTACATTTGGCAGTTACGACACTGAACTGGTTTGTTTTTAGGTTTTCTCTGAAAATCCCACTTAACAATTGTTCGAAAGAGCGATTTTACTTTCGCCCGAAGTTCATTAAGCTTAACAGAGCTTTTCTCAAAGCTCACTATATATATAGTGTCAGTGTAATTGCTGTGCACTCTATTTACAACTTTAACTTCTTGGCATTTATAACCACATGTAATAAGTTCATTTCTGATATCTTCACACGATCTATTATCCAAACCTCCAACCAACACTTTAAACGGGCGATTTTCTTTCTGATCATGTGAAAAAAATTTACAATTATTTTCTTTAAGCAGCTTTTTAATTAAATTAAATGTTTCGTTCGTTTCAGCAATAATTTTTAATCCTAGTGAGATCTTCTTAACCGCATAGCTGGTAATTTTTTTGTCCTCTATTAATTTTTGAACAGTAGCACTATTTTGTGTTAGAACTTTGATCGGTGGAATGAAATGTTTTTTAACAATTGGATTTTCGACTTGATCGTTCAAATCAATGTCCACATTTTCATCAGTAAGCATTTGAAGAGGAGCCCAGTAATTATGTCTGGGCGAACCTTCTCCTGCCATAGCTTTTCGAGTTTTTGAAGAAGACCCTTGGTCTTAATCACACAAATTAATAGCACGTTTAGGAATTTTAATACACTGAACAATGTTATTATAGTTTAGTATGGATGGTATGCTAATATGCATACAGTTTTTTTTTTGGTCGCTAGAATTTTTTTTCAATGCACTCGGATAAACACGTGTTACAAAGAAGCTCTAGCTGCGAGCGATACTACCTTCGCACTCAACGTTACCACAGAGACTGAAATTCAACTATATTATTAGGCAAAGAATTGTTAAAGAAGTAACACTGTTTCACCTAAGGCAGTCAATATGGCGGAATTAGAGAGAAAAGTTGCCAACCGATAACACCTTGTATTATTGCATCATGGATATTGAAAAATGTATACATAAATGATCAGAATGAGGAGAAATCGATTAAGCCATGTGTGTACACGATAACTCGACAAAAATTTAGATATCTCAACGAAATTTGGTATGTAGATTGCTCTTTACCCAAGGTAGGTTGGTATTGAAAATGTGCGAGATCGGACCCTAATCACGCCCACTTCCCGTATAACGGTAGTTTTCAGAACTACGAAAACTGCGATATTTTAGTAACTACTGAAGCTTATTCACTAAAAATTTATATTTTCAATGATTTTTAGACGTAAAATAAGAATATTATTAATTTTTGGAAAATAGGTGTAGCCACGCCCACTTATGATTACATGTGTATAACTTGGTAACCACTGCACCAATTTCTCCCAAACTTGGCACAGTTGTTAGCCTTGGTACAACATAGCAAACAGCTGAAAATTTTTAAAATCGGACAATAACGATGCCCACATTTCATATAACGGTAATTTAGAGAAATACGAAGTCTTCGTTAAATCGTAAATACAGAAGCTAATTTATTCAAAATTTATGTTAGCAATAATTCTTTAGCAAAAAACACTTTTATGATAAAATTTTGGAAAATGGGCGTGGCACCGCCCACTTCTGACCAGGTATGCATATCTCGGTATCCTTTCGATCAATTTGCGCCAAACTTGGTACGATTATTTCGCTTATCACATAAAAGCAACACGTTAAAATCTATTGAAATCGGACTTAAATTACGGTAAATTTCAGAAATTCTTCAAACTTCGATATTTCGAAATTTAAGGACGCTATTTTACTCAAAATTTATAGAATTTTGGAAAGTGTGTGTGATACCGCCCACATCTAACTACATATATAAGTTTATCTCATTAAGTAAGTTTATCTCATACTATCGAAATTGTTAGAAATAGTGAAAACCACTATTCTTACCATGTAACGATAGTTTTCAGAAAGGGGAAAAACTACATTTAATACACAAATTTCTTTTTTCNTGAAAACCACTATTCTTACCATGTAACGAGTTTTCAGAAAGGGGAAAAACTACATTTAATACACAAATTTCTTTTTTCTCGGAGTTCCCTGCGGGAAATTTTTGTACCAAATTTTGACAAAAACGTTATATTTGTTGGGTTTTCATCATTCCTCATCCTCTACTCATATATATATCTAATTTTTGAAAAAAATCATATGCCTTATATGTACATAGGTGCTTATGTATTTAACAAGTGTGCAATACGCACACTGAATGAATTTTTAGCTTTTTCGTTTTTTTTTAACCGACTACCGCATAACTTTGGACCACGTCAACCGATTTCGATAATTCTTTTTGCATCGGAAAGGTTGTGTCTCAGATGTGGTCCCATACTAATCTGGTTAAGATCCGATCAGCGGATCATGAGATATATATATATATTTTTTTTTTATATGAGAGTTGAAGTCGGTTTTTTTTTGCTAAAAATTACTTGTTTATAATACACAATTTGTAGTATATTTACTTGTGTTCTTCACTTAACTAGTGAGACTGACACTGAACTAAAAGCATTTGTTCTATAACAGTAAATAACCTTGTCTTTCTTTTAATCAAATATAAGGAATTTAATCATGCATATTTTTCTTTTTATTGAGCATATTTCGTTGATTTTAGTGCTTATTTTAAGCGCTTAAATCGGGTTTTTCGCGCATATTTTTATCTTCTCTAACGATTACAATTAAAATAGTCGTATAATTTAAGGATTACAATTAAGCAATCGTAGTTAAAATGTAATCGTAATCATAAATTTCCCAGCTCTGCTTCAGAGGTGGTCCCATCCAAATTGGTTTAGATCCGATTATTGGATCATGAAGAAATTAACGGTAAATTTAAAGTTTTACATGGAAGTCGGTTTTGTTTTTTGCCAGGCAAGGATTAGAGACATTAGCCACTTAACAGTAGTAAGAGTTTTCATATTTTGAATTTTGAATTGTGTCTTTATTCAAGAGGATGTACATATAAA
The DNA here is from genome assembly GCF_001687245.7 of Rhagoletis zephyria. Classification (NCBI taxonomy): domain Eukaryota; kingdom Metazoa; phylum Arthropoda; class Insecta; order Diptera; family Tephritidae; genus Rhagoletis; species Rhagoletis zephyria. Next base: position 26,122 of record NW_016160427.1, read on the forward strand.
TTAGATAAAAACCCGTTTTATTAAACCAAAAAATTTCGATTTAATCGATTTTCGTCTAAGCTGTCTAAAAATGTCGAATGCGATAAAAGCCGGTTTGAGAAAAACGGTTCAATCACCCTAATATGTATAAATGTATACAAAACAAACACGGAATTTGTCAATCTCGACTTCCCCAGTTGAAAAGGTGAATAGTAGGCGGAAATGTTGACCTAACAAACAATGTTGCGACAAATTGGAAGCAACACCTACTTAGTTACCGAATTGTATGGTGAAACGGCGGTTGAATGGCAACCCGTACAGCAAAATTAGGAAGCTCTATGGTGCCTTAGCACCAAATAAGTCAGACATGTGTAGTACGTACATATGCAAGTACATATATATGTACATAAGTATGTTCAACTTTTTGTACATTTATATACGTAAGTACATACATATGTACGTGTACGCGTGTTAGAATGTAATTAGTGACTTGTGTGTGTCAGTGGCTGGTTCATTCGGCCGATTGGCCAACAAAAGGCAGAGCAGACAGCGACTGCGGCAGAGGCACGTGGCGACACACTTTTTACTAGTGACGTTTTGATTTTCAACAAACCACGTTTTGATATCCTCTTCTCCACAAGTACACACTCACGGCCAAACAAAGTGTAGGCACGTGTCCTTATTAACTATTATTTCGAAGAGTACTGTTTGAAAACTACGGTTCACACATCACGTGAGCGCATTTATTCAACTTCAATTAGGAACATTTAACAACACTTATTATATCAAAATATTTGCAAACATGCAAATACTATATATTCACATATGTTTTTTTACAAGGAGAACCATCGAAAACCTGTATGACCCGCCAATGTTAAACTTTAACCCACTAAGGGCCGGTTGTTCAATGTCTGGTTATCACTACTTGCCAGTTAAACACCATTATCGACGTTTTCGACATCATGCAAATAACATGTGATCGATAAAGCAGTCGTTGTATTTAACCGGAGCTTCTACCTCCGATTAGTGCTAATCAGACATTGAGCAACCGGCCCTAAGCCTCCTATTCATAATACGAGTATGTACATACTAGGAATGTTAATCCCGGAATGTTAAGGTCCCAAAAATCCCGGGAATCTTGGCAAAAAATACCGGGATTTTCGGGATTTGTAATTTCATGATCTGATGATATCTAATAATATAAACTCCTTTTCTTGACCAGTATTGGCTGTACATATTTATTATTTTTTTTATCTAATAATTAATATTTTTTTTATAAATAACTAGCTCATTAAACATATAACACCGCGCGATAGTAAATTTTAAATACAATCATCAATATATTCGCGAAACCATGGGCCAAATATAGTAAAATTGGGTTTTTAGTTTTTTACTCTGACGTCTGTAATTCTAAAATGATTTAAAAAATTCAGAGAAATGTGCTTAGATAAGAAGTATAGGCATCAAATTAAAGAGGAAATCCAGTAGATATTAAACATATTCCAGTTTTTGGTGCAGAAGGACTGATAAGTATTGAAGATGTCCTTTTAAATTTTTATCCTTGAAATTCCGCAATATTTGTTTTTGAAAAAAATTATATGTTAAGGACTTATATAAACTCGATAGCATCCTCGAATTACGTCCTTCTAACTTTATCAGCTTAAAAAATTACCTATTCGTCCTTGTGAACCCAAAAAAAAAAAATTTTTCAATTCTAAAGAAATTTCCTCTTGCATTTGGTACCCATATTTTTATTCTATATTGTAGGGGTTGGCAAGGCTGAGGCCGAAAGAAGCCACTTGTAAATTCTAAATGCTACAAAGAGCCACAAAAAACAACAACAAAAATAAAATTGTTATTAGAAATGAAAAACATTAATTTTATTATTATTCTAATGTACGTAAGATAGATGTTAAAGAAAATTCAAAAAATCCCTTTGGCTAAATTTTCAAAATCCAAAATAATACGTGAACAGAAAATTTGCAGAAACTTGCAAGTTAGACGAACAGCTGATAGAAATTTTGTTTACATTCAAAAGTATAAAATTGAAAACGTAAGGAAACAAATCCCGAAGTCTTATCCTGACACAGTTCACTGACTAAACGAAATGAGAATAAAAATTTTTTACGCCCAAGTATGATAGACATTTTTTTTTATTTTATTATATATTGTGTATAAATGAATTACATTTTTATAAATCATATCGAGGGCTTATATTCAATACCCTCTATCTACAATTTTGATGAAAATGAGTTTTTGATGGTAACGTGAGCTCTTATTTATCCTTCAGCCATGACAATAATGCCAAACTTAAAATTTTGCTTTTATGGTATTATATTCTCATTTTGAAAAATCCACTATCTGCAATAACATTTTGTTACAAAAGCAAAATCCTCTATCTACACAATTTTGCTGGAAAATCGTTTTCATTACCATTTTTTTGTGGCAGGTCAAATAAAGACTGGGTAAGTTACATGTGCCGATGCATGTATGTATATGTTCCGGTAAAATCCGATCTTAGGTCAAACTAGTTTTGCCCAGGCTAAACTTGTTCTACCTAATGCGATGTCCAACCGAAACCAAATCTTGTGGACTGCGTAGCTTCAGTTGGACTGATGAT
>NW_016160427.1:29262-30799 GCF_001687245.7 Rhagoletis zephyria
TATATAAATAGTTATAATTCGAATTGCAATAATCTCTATCTGATCTTTAAACTAAAATTAAATGAATTAAAAGTAAAAAACTAGTTTTAGTATATTGCGTGAATATTTAAGACATGCGTGTGTACTTAAAATTATTAACACTTTTAAAAACAGCTGCCAAAACAGTTTTTTTGCTCTCCTGAAAAATTGAGTTTTTGCAGATAGAGGGTATTGAGCCCTCGATATGTTTTCAGTCATGTGTTTTTGAGAAAAATACACCGTAGTAATTTTAAAATTTCAAAATTACTTTTCTCGACTGAAAAATAAGATATTCCAGCTAACTCGACGGCAGACAGTGTGCTTTTTTAACACTTCATGCCAATTAATCTTAGCGCTTTCGACAGAAGCAGTATTTTGATATGAAACAAAATGGCTTTGAAAGCTAATGTAATGCCTTTTAAGGAACAATATTGCCATGAGCCACAATCACTCCTTGACCATAAAAAAATTTGTCAAAAATAGTGTTCTTCGAAAAAAAACATGCAAAATCCAACGGATATATCAAAAAAAATCATTTTTTGTACTTTTTATTATACTAAATCAGTGGCGTAGCCAGGGGGGGAAGGGATTGGAGGGGATAGATCCGCCCCCTTCGTCAGTGAAATGAAACTTTTTATTTTTGAATTAATAACACAATTCTATTTTACCCTTCCGGTTTATAATTTTTTTATTTCGGACTGATGACAAATGAATGACGTAATGAATATATAAAATTATCGGTTGGTGGATTATGTATTTGAATATTTGCGAAATACACTAGGCCATTTTGCTTAGTTCCCCACAGTGTTGGGAAATAAAATTGTTCCTTCAGTACGAAATCTATACAAACACTGTACTTTTCGACTGTAAATTGTATCGACTTTTTAATTTGCTCATATGCATACATGCATACATAGATTCCCTTCAAGACCAATGATTTGATGGTATTCACGGGAAAGTTTATGTAGGTACATTTACATATTTTACACTTTTAACATAAATGTCAAGACAGATATTTTAAGATACACTTCTTAACAAGCAAATTTTTTTAAGTAATTATGAATGGATAAAAGAGACATCTTCTTTGAATTCAATACTAAAACTTGACATTTCAAGTGCTTATCAAAACTTTATACATGTTAACTAGATTCGCCATTTATCTTAAAATTATATAATTTTAATTATTTGTTTATAAAAATGCAGTTTACACTTTAACAAAACCCGTATAAATCCAAAGTTTAATCTTTGCGCAACATTAAAAAAATCAACAAACTTTCGTGAAGCTTAATAAGCTTAGATTTTCTAGAAATACATAGTTTGAGTACGCAGTTTTGTAGCCCGATCAATTCAAATAAAGTGCAAGTTTAAAATACATAGCTGCGACTTATAGTTGATTTTTAATTTTTTTTTTTTTTTGATGAAGGCGTTGCTCATTTTCTTCATTAAAAAAATCGTCGAACATACTTAGATAATATGGAAGAAAATTACCGACATCGTCAAAAATATGCCATACATCAAT
>NW_016160427.1:30824-36477 GCF_001687245.7 Rhagoletis zephyria
GATCACATATATGTATCACGGTAACCGTTCTACCAATTTGTACCAAACTCGCTGTGTTTATTGTGCTTGCCACATAAAAGCAAAACGTTGAAAACTATCGGACTAAACTTAAGGCCACATTTCATATAACGGTAAATTTCAGAAATGCTTGAAACTTCTATATTTCAAAATTTAAGGACACTAATTTACTCAAAATTTATACTAACAACAATCCCTTGAACAGAAGTAACATTATTTGGAATTTCGGAAAATGGGCGTGATACCGTCCACATATGACGACATAAGTTTATCTCATATGTCTAACTGAACGTTCTATCTAGGGGTAAAACCACCCCTGCTTACCATGTAGCGGTAGTTTTCAGAAAGGTGAAGAACATATATTTAATACCTGCGCCCGGTATTTAATATTCGGCTCCGCCCGAACTTAGACTTTCTTACTTGTTTAAACAGTGAAATCGTGTTTATTGTCTCATAATCTATAATATTATTTAGTACAGTGGATGAAAAAAAAATTTCCATCGATAACTTAAATCTGTGACACACAATGGCTAGAGGCGTCGTCTGAGTCCATTCTTTCATATATTTATGTATGTGCCAGTTTTACCGTTATATATTTTTTATCTACTCGTTTATTCCATCGGGTCTTCATGCTTTATTTAAATTTAAACAATTAAATTAATATACCGTTTTGAAAATCTGAAAATTCACTGCGGGAGATTTTTTTATTCTCTTTTTGTCTTCGCCTTCTCGTTTTTGCCTTTATAAGTTTTGAAAAAAGGTTTTGAACGAACCATTATATCACATTCCTAGGCAAGTTTTGAAAGAATATTTTCGATACTAAATTTTATTAAAACAAAATGTCGAAATCAGCTTCATATAGAAACAGTGTCATCTTTAATTAAGAAAGAGATGTTCTTACATATCATAACTTTACGACACTCACATATTGACTAGATTTGACTATTTATTTTATTATATTTTAATTTGAATTATTTGTTTATAAAAATATAGTTTATTCCTTATCAAACACTAAATGAAAATAAGTTTAATCTTTGAACAACATTAAAAAAAATCGACAAACTTTCGTAAAAATTTAGAACTTTCTATTTCAATTTTATCTCTTAATATTTTGCAGTTTTTTAGCTCATTCAATTTTAGTCTAATAAAGTGCAAATTTAAAGTAGCAGTGCGTATAAATCCAAAGTTTAATCTTTGCGCAACATTAAAAAAATCAACAAACTTTCGTGAAGCTTATTAATTAGATTTCCTAGAAATACATAGTTTGAGTACGCAGTTTTGTAGCCCGATCAATTCAAATAAAGTGCAAGTTTAAAATACATAGCTGCGACTTATAGTTGATTTTTAATTTTTTTTTTTTTTGATGAAGGCGTTGCTCATTTTCTTCATTAAAAAAATCGTCGAACATACTTAGATAATATGGAAGAAAATTACCGACATCGTCAAAAATATGCCATACATCAACTGTAAATCACAGCTACTTTAAATTTGCACTTTATTAGACTAAAATTGAATGAGCTAAAAAACTGCAAAATATTAAGAGATAAAATTGAAATAGAAAGTTCTAAATTTTTACGAAAGTTTGTCGATTTTTTTTAATGTTGTTCAAAGATTAAACTTATTTTCATTTAGTGTTTGATAAGGAATAAACTATATTTTTATAAACAAATAATTCAAATTAAAATATAATAAAATAAATAGTCAAATCTAGTCAATATGTGAGTGTCGTAAAGTTATGATATGTAAGAACATCTCTTTCTTAATTAAAGATGACACTGTTTCTATATGAAGCTGATTTCGACATTTTGTTTTAATAAAATTTAGTATCGAAAATATTCTTTCAAAACTTGCCTAGGAATGTGATATAATGGTTCGTTCAAAACCTTTTTTCAAAACTTATAAAGGCAAAAACGAGAAGGCGAAGACAAAAAGAGAATAAAAAAATCTCCCGCAGTGAATTTTCAGATTTTCAAAACGGTATATTAATTTAATTGTTTAAATTTAAATAAAGCATGAAGACCCGATGGAATAAACGAGTAGATAAAAAATATATAACGGTAAAACTGGCACATACATAAATATATGAAAGAATGGACTCAGACGACGCCTCTAGCCATTGTGTGTCACAGATTTAAGTTATCGATGGAAATTTTTTTTTCATCCACTGTACTAAATAATATTATAGATTATGAGACAATAAACACGATTTCACTGTTTAAACAAGTAAGAAAGTCTAAGTTCGGGCGGAGCCGAATATTAAATACCGGGCGCAGGTATTAAATATATGTTCTTCACCTTTCTGAAAACTACCGCTACATGGTAAGCAGGGGTGGTTTTACCCCTAGATAGAACGTTCAGTTAGACATATGAGATAAACTTATGTCGTCATATGTGGACGGTATCACGCCCATTTTCCGAAATTCCAAATAATGTTACTTCTGTTCAAGGGATTGTTGTTAGTATAAATTTTGAGTAAATTAGTGTCCTTAAATTTTGAAATATAGAAGTTTCAAGCATTTCTGAAATTTACCGTTATATGAAATGTGGCCTTAAGTTTAGTCCGATAGTTTTCAACGTTTTGCTTTTATGTGGCAAGCACAATAAACACAGCGAGTTTGGTACAAATTGGTAGAACGGTTACCGTGATACATATATGTGATCATAAGTGGGCGGTGCCACGCTCATTCTCCAAAGCTCTATCATAAACGTATTTCTTGGTAAAGAATTTTGCAAGCATCAATTTTGAATAAATTACCTTTAGTATTCATTGATTTATCAAAGATTTCGTATTTCTCTAAAGTACCGTTATATGGGATGTGGGCGTGGTTATTGTCCGATTTTAAGAAGTTTCAGCCATTTGGTATGTTGTACCAAGGCCGACAACTGTATCAAGTTTGGGNTAAAGTTATAATATCCTTGTGCACAAGTGCGCTCGGGTATAAAAACGAAAACAAAGTTCAACCCCTCAATTTGAAAAATGCATTATATATTGCATTTTTTATGATTTGCATGCAGCTTCACATGCATGCCTTCACACAATTCTATATCCCTGGAACAACAAGTCAGTTTTAGTGCTATTCAAGACCTTTAATTTAAGCCAAGGTAGAAGTCTCTAGGCCCTTTGAGAGCTAAATTGTTACGATTTTGAAATTTCGGAGTAAAAACTAGCACAGCAGTTTCGAAGTTTGGTTTAAAATTGTTATAACTTGGCCCTTAGACGGCCTAAGGGCTTCTACCTTTGCTCAAATTAAAGGTATTGAATTGCACTTATTGTTCGAGGGATATAAAATTGAGTGAAGGATACACAGCTGCATGCATATCGAAAAAAGTTCAATAAATAATGAATTTTTTAAATTAAGGTGTTAAATTTGTTTTCGAATTTTGAACAGTGGAATGGTATTGCTCGTCTCAAAATCTATAATACTACTAGTATAATAAAAAAATACATATGTACATTTTTTGTTTTGGAATAAATCCCGTGGATTTTGCATGTTTTTTTTCGAAGAACACTACTTTTGACCACTTTTTTAAGGTCAAGGGGTACTTGTGGGTCAATGGCAATATTTTTTTGTGATAGATTTTACTTTATCTTTCAAGACCATTTAGTTTCGTATCAAAATGCTGCTTCTGTCGAAAGCGCTACTATTAATTCGCATGCAGTGTTCAAAAAGCACACTGTGCGGTTTGTGAAAGGAGAAGAGAAGTATTTTTAAAAATGCTGTGCATATACATATGTATTTCAGATATGAGTTCAATCTATGTATTAGAAATGGCCAACAGCTCACTGACTAAACGAATGATTACTTAGGCTTTCTGCACATTGGTCGTCCAATCATAGTTGCTTCATCGTCACAATCATGATGCAACGATTACATGACGACTACACTTTCGCACACTTGGTCGTGATATTTCAATTCATTTGGCGTCTAAAAATTCACTTGGAGCAGGTATTTTCTGTTTTTCTGGTTGATATTTTCGCGAAATGTTTACAAAAACCTTCAATTTTTAAAATATGGACTGTGCTGCAACAATTCTAAACATCATTCGTCATATGTTATAGTTAAAAGGTTCACATTTATTGAATTTTAATGCAATTATCCACCTTTTAACAATTTCCACAGATTTTATGCAAAAAATACTAATTTTTATGCAATTTTAATGCAAATATTAACTTTTTCACTAATTTTCCCCCATAAAATGTAAACAAACAATGCGTACACAACGATTAGCAAACGACAGTGCCGTACTTATCCGTTTCTGCATCTTTTACGATTTGCCGATAACTAGCCGATAACGACCAGTGTGCAGATCTCCTTTGAAATGCATGTGCTCGGCTCAAAATTTCAGGGCGATAACGCAACTATGATTGGACGACAAGTGTGCAGATAGCTTTACTTTTTACAAGTTTAATTAGTCGCATTTTACTATTTTAACTTCCGAACCATCAAATTCAATTAAGCGATTTGCGTAAATTCCAACCAGCTGTTTTTGATCAGCTGTTTTCTTGTTGGCAAATTACTATTGGCAAAAATTTTTCCAGCAGAATCTAGCAGCTTTCCCTCAAAATTAAATGCCATTTTGCTCTCTCAATTTCCCCTACTTTGCAAGTTTTTTGCGTACGCGAACACAAAAAGCTGATAGTTTTTATAACTTTCCATAATTATCAGGTACGCGAATGCGTACTGACTTTACGAATTTCATTGTAGAGTACAAATACCCACAGTCATACATACGTTGTACCAAGAATTGATAATATACGACACGCAGCTGTTTTCAACAGCGGATATTTTAAATCTGGTACTTGTTGCCTGAATTCAAGCAATATCAAAGCTTTATGTTGCATTTCCAGTACACTGAGGGAAAAAATTTTATAATTAAAAAAAAACGTGCTAAATTTAAAAAAATACGCATATGAAAAAGCACCAACCGAACTCGTTTTAAATTTGAGTATGTACGTTATAAAATATGTCGTTGTGAAGTGCACAGATGCTTTTTCGTTATACGAAATTATAATTAAGAAAAAAAAACAATTTTTATTTTGTCTGATGGTAATTGAACCCGAGCCTTCTATGGGACTGAGAAATATTATTTTCTACTTTTTAGTCCATTTATAAAAGCATTGTATGTTAAAAAGTTTTTTTTATATTATTTATTTTATGTAACATAATTGAGGATGAATTTACAATATCCGAAATACTCCTTTTTAAGAAAAACGAAGAAGTTGGAGTTTTTGGAATCAAAAGAAAAGGTACACTGAGAAAAAAAACGCGTTGTAAAAATAAAATTTTTTTATTTGATTACCGTTTAAAAATGCTCGTATTTAAATCACGTGAAAAGTGTTATCAAAATGGATTTTTCCATTGTACATACACTACGTATAATGGAAATATTCAATTCAAATACGCTCGTATTAAAATTAAGCATTTTTCACTGCACGGCTGGCGTTTTGCAAGCTTCGGATGCTTATTCATATGTTATTAAGAAAGTATATGTATACAAAGCATGCACAGCGGTGACAACACAGACACACGTACAAACATACATAGATTCAAACTCAACATTTGAAAACACATTTACATGTATGGCTGTAGCTGAGTGCGCAAAGACGTTTGATACAATTGGTTGCTGCCAAGAG
>NW_016160427.1:38234-44249 GCF_001687245.7 Rhagoletis zephyria
TCTTTGAGCCAAATGCGGCTCTTTGCTTAGCAAAGTGCGGCTCTTTTACAACGCTTTTATCAACTTGCAATGTTGTGGCTCCCGAAACTTTCAATGTTGTGGATCCAGAAACTTTCAATGTTGTGTGTCCGACACCATAAAACCGTTGCTTTGCAAAGTTCCTATAAAAAAGTCTAGTGCATAGGGCGACATCTGTAGTGAATAGGGCGAGGTAGATGACATCTAGATGTCGCCCTATGTACTACGTTCGCTACAGCGGAAATAGACGACACGCCATTTCTTTAAATAAAATTAATTGGTGCTCGTTTGTATGGCGTTTGCCCACCGTTGCTATATTACATTTAATTTTTTTAAATAATTCTTGGAATTAATCATATCTTTGAAATTACAAAGTCCTTTAAAATAAATCCTGACGTCCGAGGGAAAAAATAAAAACGCCACTTTAAATAAAAAAGTAGGTTTCAAACCCATTTATTGATCATTTATTTTATGGAAGGAGAACTTCTAAAACAATATAGAAGCAATTGTTTCGATTTAAGTTGTTGAAAAGTAATGAATATCTAAATCCCGGAATCCCGGGATTGTGATAACGACATCCCGAAAATCCCGGGATCGGAAAAAGCTGAAAAATTAACATCCCTAGTACATATCACTCTGTCTACCTTATGGATTAGGATACTTGCTCAACTTACCCAGGTTCCTCTTCTGAGTCGTTCGTCTCTTTTGAGTGTGTTCACAATTTTCGCTGCAACATTGGATGTATGTATATGCATACCCTCCAAGAACAAATGATTTCTTGAATACTTTTTAAACAAATTTTGTAAAAATATTTTTCCGAAAAGGATTTCGGGTGGTCTGAATTTGGCATCCCCTCAAAACTCATACGGATGTGTAAAATGATTTTGATCAATACCACCAGCTCCGTCAGAATTGGAAAAGACCTCGCCGAGCCGTTCGGGGTTTCAGACAAGGCGACTCCCTTTCATGTGACTTCTTTAATCTGATGTTGTAGAAGATAATAAGAGCTGCAGAACTGAACCGCTCAGGAACAATTTACTACAAGAGCGTACAATTGCTGCCTTATGCCGATGACATCGATATCATCGGTATCAAAAAGCGCGAAGTCTGTTCTGACTTTTCCAAGTTGGATAAGGAAGCAAAGCGAATGGGTCTGGTGGTAAACGAGGACAAGACGAAGTATCTCCTGTCATCAAACAAACTGTTGACAGTTACAATTTCGAGAAAGTAGAGATTTTCGTTTACTTGGGAACCAGCGTTAACACCGATAATAATGTCAGCATGGAAATCCAACGCAGAATCCCTCTTGCCAACAAGTGCTACTTGGAGTGTTCGAGAGAAAGATTTTGCGGAAGATTTACGGGCCTTTACGCGTTGGCGACGGCGAGTACCGCAGACGATGGAACGATGGAACGATGAGCTGTATGAGCTTTACAACAACATGGACATAATGCAGCGAATTAAAATACAGCGGCTCCGCTGGCTTGGTCATGTCGTTCGAATGGACACCGACGCTCCAGCTCTGAAAGTATTCAACTCGGAACCCGCTGGTGGTAGCAGAGGAAGAGGGAGGCCCCCACTGCGATGGAAAGATCAGGTGGAGAAGGACTTGGNCTTACTTCGTTTAAACGTAAATATAACGAAAGGACTTTCGTAATGCTTTTTTTCAGTACAATTTACGAAATCTTACGATTATTTTACGAAACACATTCGTAAAGCACTGAACAAATCTCTGTACGAATAATTTTGTATATTGCAGGAAGGCAGTCGTAATATTTACGTATGGTTTTAAAATTTACGAAATCTACATCTCTGTATTCGTACAATTTAGTTAATACCTTCGTATAAAGTACTAATGCAGAAACATGTTTTTTAAATTCGTATAACATACGAATATTTTCGTAAAATATACTCAATTACCGGCAGTTTAATATTTCATCATATTTTTATGTATCGCGTGTCATTGCGGAATTACTTGTTGGCTGCTGTGAGACGTATAATATAATTTTAAACGTTTTAAAAAGTGGGACTTGATAAATAGGCAATTTCATCAGTTACCTATCAACGGCAAGCCTAAGCCAGGAGCACTACTTAATGTAATTAAAAGTAAGTACATGTATGACTTTTCACTGAAACTTGCTTTTCAGACGCCTTATAATTTTCCTTTAATTTATAGTCGTCAAGGAAAGAAAGTAAAACCGGTATTTTTTATATTCTTTCATATTTTATATCTGATTATATTTAGTTTTGTTGAGTCTCATAGTTTAACACTTTGCATCAATAAACTTTATTGAATGAAGCCTAAGCAAAAAAAAATATGTGGTATAGAACCTATTCGTATGCATATAAATAAAAGACTTAAGTTTTATTATAGGTAAAATAACCTTTTTTATTAATTCTAAACTACAGTGTAGTCAGAAAATTCTTCTTCTTTCGTAGAACGTATGATAGCTTTTATTATTAGCACTATAAAAACATGACTAAAATTATAGCACAACCTTTCATTATGTTTTAATCATTAATGTTAAGCGTTTTTGCAAAACATTTTGTTAAACAAAAACGCCTAAAATTAACGATAAAAACAAAATAAAAGTGTTGTGTTATAATTCGTAATATGTTTTTTACAGAGTGGAGAATGAAAGCAATCGCTAAAAAAACCAGTAAAAAAATAAAAACCTCAAGTACCCCGATTTTTGCTAACCCATTTTACTCAGTTCAAATGTTTTTTATTCGCACAAGCTCTTGGTAGGTTCTTAATTTTACAGCAAAATGATGAGAGAGATGGATAGTGGGCATGTTTGCCATGAGCGAGCGAGACAGATAGCGCTTTAAATTTGGATATCTTTCCCGATAAAGTCTAGCGGCGGCACTTGCGTTGCATCTGCATTCTCCATAAATGAGGTGCATGTTCGCATATTCTTGTGAAGTGTAGAGCGTAGGCATGGTAGATAACAAGGATGCCAACAGAAAAGTCCAATTCCAAAAGAGAAAAGCCAAAGTTGCCGGTATGTAATCAAAAAGTCAACGACGTAGCGTAGATGTAGGTTGACGCAGACTCTATCGACCTTATGGGATTCGTGTGTTAACGAAATCTCACCACCGCATGGCCGTGACGTTTCCGTTGCTGCTCTCTCTCTCTATCAACAGTAAATTTGATATGCTGCTACGTACGTCAACATACGTTTACGCTACGACGTTGACTAACTGCGCTTGAATGAGCCAAACGTACTAACTGCAGTGTTGCCGTTACAGCGTCAGACTGGTGTCAGACTGGTAGCGTAGCCATTTGCTTGGTATGGCGACTGTATCTGTTTCATTGGCACGCGTTTAAACGACGCATCTCCGTCTCACTGCGTGGCGTCACTATCTGTCTCGCTCGCTCATGGCAAACATGTCCACTATCCATCTCTCTCATAATTTTGCTGTAAAATTAAGAACCTACCAAGAGCTTGTGCGAATAAAAAACATTTGAACTGAGTAAAATGGGTTAGCAAAAATCGGGTTACTTGAGGTTTTTATTTTTTTACTCGTTTTTTTTTAGTATGAAACTAACAAGTATTGTACCATTTTACAATCCTGATTAAATGCCAAGGCGCTTTTGTACATTTTTTTTAAAGGAGGGCCTTTCAAAGTCGACAAATTATAAAAATTTTAAATTCATAGTTTAACAAATAGTCTTAATTCTAGAAAACTTGGGGCAATTGTGTCATTATTTTTGACTTAGGTTCTAGAAATGTTATTTAGGGTTAAGGTTCCAAAGTTTAAATGAACAAAAATAATAAAAATTAACCACAATAACCGAAAAATGGTTACAGTTTGACCAAATTTCTAGGCTTTTCTTAAAAGCCCATAATTTTCAAACTGCATGGGATAGATTTTTTTTCTGATTTTTCTCATGATGGTTACAATCAATCCTGTCACCCCGTTTCGCCTTGACGTTGAGTTCTGGGACACCCTGTATACCGACTTCAGTAAAGCATTTGACAAAGTATGACACTCGTTGCTCATCAATAATCTTGATCTTCTTGGTCTTCAACCTAATTTTCTACGTTGAATCTCTTCATACCTCTGTGATAGATCACAAAGGGTAATATTTAAAAATACTATTTCTGATGTCATTGATGTTACTTCAGGAGTCCCGCCCGATTCTGTTCTTGCTTTTTATAAACGATTATTCTATAGATATAAAATTTTCAAAAATTTTAATGTACGCAGATGATGTGAAACTTGATAAATCGTACGTATCAACCAAAGAAAATCATTTGCTACAAGAAGACTTAAACAGCATGGCTAACTGGTGCTATGTAAATCGTATGCCTCCAAATCTGGAAAAATCTATATATTAATACGCTAACATAAATTTTGTCTCCGTTCGTTTGGCGATTCTACCGAACCGATTTCAAAACCAAGGACACCGTTGGAAAGGCATTTTTCCGTANATGTTCAATTTGACATGTTTCGCCTGTTGTTTCACTACACATTTGAAATTAAGCTTTGAAATAAAGATAAATATGAAGATGAAGAAATAAATGAGAACGATGAAGTCAAAAAAAGGGCAAAAGTGAAGATAAAGCCGAAAATGGAGACAATGACAGATGCATAAGAATTAGGGTAACTAAAAGGGTAAGAACATTTCTTGAATTTATGAAATAAACTTCTTTAGCGGCAGTTGGTTGGTTGTGAGTAAATTGTCAAATTCAAGGGGAATAATGCACATGGAAATGGTTCTCAGGGGTTTAGCGCTTTGAGAATAAAAACAAAAACAAAGATCCCTAGAGGTATAGGCAAAAACGAAGATCAAAGCAAATTTAAACACTTTAAGGTAAAGGTGAAGAGAAACATGCAAAAATAAAGATAAATATGAAGAAAAGGATGAGGATGAAGATCGTGAAGAACATTGACAAATACATAGTTTAGGAAGAGCCTGCCTGAAACTATACAAAAAAGCAAATAAGCAAATGGATGTATAGAATTGACAACAACAACCACGCTGTCGAGTTTAAATAGCGGCAAATCAGCTGCACTTGATAGTAGTTGGTTGAATAAGGAAAATGAATTAGCAACAAGAGTTTACGGGATGTACATAGCTCAGTGGTTAACGCTTCTGACTTTGAACATCGAATTCGCAGGTTCGATCCCTGCTGAAGTCTGAAAAAAGAAGTCTGATGAGGAGATGTGGTGATCTCCGAAATAGTGCTATAACTTCTACCGCTTAGACTTTGTTGCTTTTTCAATTTTTCCTAATAAACAATCGTGGTACAAAGCTCAATAAAAATATTAAAAATAAAATGTTAACAAGCCACAATAACATGGACGAAGATCGATATTGTTATCGATATAATCCCGATATTTTTATCGATATAATAATCGACATTGCTATCGATAAAATAATCGATGTTTTTATCGATACTGTTATTGATTAAATAACAGCTATTGTAATCGATATAATAATCTATATTGTTATCGGTATAATAATCGATTAAATAATTGATTTATATTTTATCGATATGTACAATAATCGATACTGATGATTGTTATATTTATCGATGAATTAATCGATTTTGCAATCGTTGTATTTTTCTATATGTTTATGGATATCGTTATCGGTATTTTTATCGGCACAGTTATCAACAGGGTTATCCATATAATAATCGGAACATGGAATGTGATCACATTAAATGACATCACATCACATTATATCACATGATATGAAGAGACATCACAGGACTTGACATCACATGATATATCATCGTATGATATGACATGGCATTACATGACATGGCATCACATGATATGACATCATATGACATGACATCAGAGGATATGACAACACATGACATGACATCCTATCACATCACATAAAATCACGTCACATCTTATCACGTCATTAAAAATAAAATTTTAATAAGCCACAATAACATTGAAAAATACATAGTTTAGGAAGAGCCTGCCTGAAACTATACAAAAAAGCAAATAAGCAAATGGATGTATAGAATT
>NW_016160427.1:44915-45098 GCF_001687245.7 Rhagoletis zephyria
TCAAGTTAAAGAAATGTATCAAGTTATCGATATTTATTGAATTATCAATATTTATAGACTTAACAAAATATATCGAGGAGTCGTAATGCAGTCAACTTACAGAGTTATCGATAATTATTGATCTACTGAAATTGGTTGGTTCAACAAAGCAAAGTTTATGGAATTTTCAAAATATATCGATTT
>NW_016160427.1:45274-45469 GCF_001687245.7 Rhagoletis zephyria
AGTTATCGAATTTTAATGTTCTTGAAATTCGTCTAACTATCGATATGTATCAAATCATCGAAATTTATCGATAAACTTGAANATGTTCTTGAAATTCGTCGAACTATCGATATGTATCAAATCATCGAAATTTATCGATAAACTTGAATGTATCGGGTCAATTCCAAGTCCTGCCGAAGTCCTCCAAAGACCTTC
>NW_016160427.1:45479-58576 GCF_001687245.7 Rhagoletis zephyria
TTTCCGCTTTATACGAGCCGATTAAAACTTATTAATCTTCCTACACTGTCAGTTGCAGGAAAATGCTTGGTACAATTTTTATGGTTAAATTACTTACAGGCTCATTTTCAAGTCCGCTTCTTCTGGGTGAAGTTAGCCTTAATGTTCCCTCCCGTGTATCAAGACACTTTTATCCCATATTTTTGAAAACTTGTAAAACTAATTTTGAATTGCAAGAGCCACTCCGTTGCTTATGCCAGGATTTTAACTCAATTCCAGCACATTTGATGTATCTAATTCGCTTTTCAGCATTAAGAAAGCGATACTATCCTCTCTCAATAAATTAATCATTAACATAAAGACATAAAATCAGCCGATGAATTTAGTTACGTAGCTGAACAGTTTTAGATCTCGTCACTTAACAAACTCCTGCCTATCGTGACTCGGCGCAAAAAATTAAAAATATAGGTTCCGTACGTCATGCGGACTGCGCCCCTCGTGCGGATGGGCGGGAATGGAGGCTAAAAGCCCTTGGGATTATNGCGATGGTGCTTTGACCTTGAACCCTGGTCTGCGTAGTGGAAGCGCGCACTGCTTACCACTACACCACAGCGGCCGCCGATTTTAAATTAATCGCTCAAAAAAAAACATCATATATCGAGTTATATCTTTTTGATCAAAAATAAAACTCATTTTTCGAGTGTTAATTTTTTGCTCTGAAGTAATAACAAAAAATTTGTTTTATATTTATTTTAACACATAAATCACGATTAAGTTAACATTGCTAAGGGAAGCAAAAACAATTCAAAGTTGCTATAAACACAAGTCAAACAAGTTAATAGTACACTGCGTTGCATAATTATAAGACCGAAACATATTTCTTTTGATTTTTGGCAATTTTTTTTCTGTTGGCTGCATGATAAAAACATTAGAAGGTAAAACCATTCTCTCAATTCGTCGGCCATGATTTTTTTCTGACGTTTGCAAACATTTTAAAATCATATAAAATTGAAAAAAAAAAAATTAAATTGTTCACAATTGTTGTTGTTTGAGATTTAAAATGAGAATGTGTGTGTGAGCCTCAGCTCGAATTTTAAAATTATTTTGTTGGCAAACAACAGACTGCCTCTCAATGATTTTACCTTGTAATGTTTTTATCATGGTTGGCTGTGTTGTTAATTTTCTTCCATATAAAAAAATTTCGAACATACTTTGTATGGAAGAAAATGAGTGACACCGTAAAAAAAAATTTCAAAAATCAACCTTTTTTTGTAGACATATGAAACTCGCACTTTATTGTACTAAAATTGAATGGGCTATAAAACTGCATACGCAAAATTCTTAAAAAAAGTGTAAAATTTTTGGCTAAAATTCGCTGAATTTTTGTATTTGCACAAGTTTGAAATGTGAATTTGTATGCTGTTTGTTATAGAATGAACTATATTTTTATAAGAAAATATTTAAAAATAAATAATATAAAAATAAATAGCTGTTTTGTATTGGATTAAACAGGCCTGCGAAATCTAATTTTTCCCCGTTCCAATAATTATGTTATTTGTTTTTAATATCTAAGTTAGGGCTGCCAGACGTCCTGGTTTTACAGGATTTGTCCTGATTTAGAGAAATTGTCCTGGTGTCCTGGAGTCCTGGTCCACAAGTAAATTATCCTGATTTTTTAATGAAGGTCAATGCAGACACTCCTCTAATTTTTAGCAGATTTTTGCTATGAAAAAAGGTTAAGCCTTCTGTCATTAGTAGTCGAAAACTGATAACAAAACGTTTTTTCTAACATGTTGAATATCTTCTTTCTGTTTAGTTTATTTGGTTAAAATCGCATTTTTTCAGGCGAATGCCGAAAAAGTGCAAGTTCATGATCAGGTACACGACTGAGGGGTCATACATAAATACTACCCAGTAGATAATATCAGGAGCTAAAATCTTATTCAAAAGGCCTTTCTGAAAATTATCCCTTTCTCCTTCTTTTGTAGGACGCCGTTTGAAGAAGTTCTTTTAAAGTTGTTCTTAATTTATAAAAATCATACTTCTTTAAGGAATTTATTTAAGGTTAATATCAAATAGTTTTATTTAGACTTGTAATGCCTATTGANTCAAAAGGCCTTTCTGAAAATTATCCTTTTCTCCTTCTTTTGTAGGACGCCGTTTGAAGAAGTTCTTTTAAAGTTGTTCTTAATTTATAAAAATCATACTTCTTTAAGGAATTTATTTAAGGTTAATATCAAATAGTTTTATTTAGACTTGTAATGCCTATTGAATCTTATTTGTAATGCTAAGTAATATAAACATATACTTAAGTATATTCGCGTAAATTGTAAATAGGAAACACCCTTCTAGGAAGCATACAGGGAAGCACTTTTTTCAGTCCTTGTTGGCTAAGTCTTTTAGAATGGCTTCATTTAAGGCATCCTACCTAAATTATCTTCAGGTAATGCATATAAAAATTGGCAAAAATGATCATGAAGTCCATTGTAGGATATGCGGAGATTCGCTAATGGTGGTTAGGCAAACATTCAGCGTCATCGTCAAGATAAATTTGTTCTTTTATAATTAAAAATTCGCAACTTGAGCGTTTCATCATCATCAGTCATTCAGCTCCACGGATTATGCCTCAAAACTACATTGATTATAATATCAGAACCAAGGCAACTTTACTTATAGGGAATATATAGGCACCATATTCACTTATATCTTCGTTTTTGATTTGGATAATAAGTGTCTTAATCGATGGGTTCATGATTATGACAGTCGTAATCTAGGTATGTTAAATTAAAATACATCCCTGGTTCTTTTTCAGCACGTCAAGATTTATTTTTATTGGTGACATGTACTTACATGTTAGAATTTTTAGCAATTTCCATGAAAAGCCAAAAGTTAATTAATTTAGAATAGAACTTTTACTTAAAAACCAATAGTAATATTAATAATAGATACTCAGTAAATCGGAACGACTTATTTTATTTAACGCTAGTAATGCACGGCAATGCTAAGAAACATTGTAAAAATAATTTTCTCGGAAAATTTTCGTGATGAAATTTGTAGCGTGGTACCTATACATACCCAAATCGCTAATACATTTTTTAAAGGGAAAACCACACAGGCCTGTGATGTTTTTGATTATGTACTTGGATGTGAAATAACACATTTTTTAAATTTTTTTAAGCAGANAATTGTAAAAATAATTTTCTCGGAAAATTTTCGTGATGAAATTTGTGCCGTGGTACCTATACATACCCAAATCGCTAATAAATTTTTTAAAGGGAAAACCACACAGGCCTGTGATGTTTTTGATTATGTACTTGGATGTGAAATAACACATTTTTTAAATTTTTTTAAGCAGATTTGCGCTCCAATTATGAATGCTAATCCCGGGATCGCGGTATTTTTTAAGTCCCGAAAATCCCGGGATTATGTGCCTAGAATCCCAGGATTTTCGGGATTTGTATTTTACACTGGTGGCAATAATAGAAACGCCTTATGTTGACCAGTTTTGGCAATATCTCCTTTTGTATATTTGATATTTAATATTTTTAATATAAATGTGTAGCTCAATAAACATATATATGTATAATACCTTGCGACAGGCAATTTTACACACAAAAAAGCAATATATTCGCGAAACCAGGGGCCAAATACAGTAAAGTTGCGTTCTTAATTTTTCTCTCTGATGTCAGGATTTTTTAAAAGAACCTTGAGATTTGATAAATATGAGTATTTCAAAAAATCATTTTAAAAATTCAGTTCAATGTACTTAAAAAATTAGTATGGGTATCAAATTAAAGAGAAGATTCTGTAAACTTAAAACAGATTACATTTTTTGGTGCGTGTAGGTATTGAATATGCCCTTTTATAATTTTATCCTTGGATATCCTTGAAATTTTGCAATTCTTATTTCTTAAAAAATTATATGTTAAGGACTGACTTTATTAGCTTAAAAAAATAATACGGGTACCAGCAGGTTTAACAGTCCAGCAATACGTAAACGCAGAGCTGAGGAAAACGAGCCCAACTCCGATCAGTCGTGAAACTAAAACGAGCCAGCAGCAAGGGGCGCGCGCAGGCTCCCGCAATTGAATGCCCCATAAGCTCCGTCTCGCAAATTGGGAGAAATGCGAGCAACCTCACTGTTGTTGGGTGCGTGAATGGGCAAGACCGAGTGCTGACAGTGGATACTGGGGCATCACATTCCATTATTCGACCCGATTTGGCCACTTGGTATGTGAAGCCACTACCTGGAGCAAATCTGCAGACAGTAACTGGTGAGCGTACCGAAGTGATAGGAGAAGTACTATGCGAGGTAACAATCAGGGGCGTGGCCTCGTACACCAAGTTTATAGTGGCAAACATTGTGGATGAAGTCATCAACGGGCGTGGACTTCCTACTTGGCCAAGGCATGAAGATTGACCTCCAGGGAATGATCCTAACCTATCGCGACAGGAAAGTGCCACTTAGGTACGACAACCAGTACTGCAGCAGACGGTTGGAGAGGAAGTGCCGAAGATTCCACTAGCAGCGAAAGCGGTTAGTTGGACAGAGGTTGGAAGTGATGGAGACGGAATGGTTTCGTCAGGAGAAGGCAGCGGTTCACCGATACAGGAAAAGCGTGACGGTTCCGCCAGCTCAGTGAAGAAGAGGAAGTCACAACAAGGAAGTGGACATGGCAAGCCGGGTAGTGTTTCCGGCAGGAAGAGAGCCACTGAACCACGTTACAAGGATGATACGCCGGTGGCCGGAAATGGAGGTGGCTGTGAAAGCCGTGGGCGCACTTCGATGTATCCAGAAAAAGGTCGTGGTTGGCAAAGGATGCAAAGGCAAGCAGTAAAGCCGAAGGCCAAGGTTGAGGTTGTACATGTCCGGTCAATAAAGTTGACATCGGGGGAAGAGCGAGATGCGGAAACACTAGGCAAGTTTCAGCGTGAGGATCCGTATTTGGCAAGACGTGCTATACGCAGTGCAGCTCGAGGATAGAAGCTTGGTAGTCATGGCCAGAGGAAGCGGAGTAAAACCGGCGAAAAGGGTGCCCATGAGAAGAGACATGGTCTGGTCAACACCAGTGGCCGGCAGAAGTACGGCCATGTGAGATAGTGCACTCCCGGAGATAAGCCGGAATGTCCAATAATGCATCGAGCCGAGAGAGTTTCCAGGAAGGTGATTTTGTGTTGATGTACAAGCCGCAGCGGAAGAAAAGCTTCACCTCCAAACAACGACAAAACTGGAGAGGTCCGTATGAGATTGTCAAACGGCTGAAAGACGCAGTGTATCGAATCCAGGCCGTTGGGAGACCGAGAACCAAGATGAAGGTGGTCCACTTGGAAAGGCTTGCAGCCTGCGAACAGCGAGAGAATGAGCGATAGACGGCAGAGCGTTCTAGAGTTGCCNAAACTGGAGAGGTCCGTATGAGATTGTCAAACGGCTGAAAGACGCAGTGTATCGAATCCAGGCCGTTGGGAGACCAAGATGAAGGTGGTCCACTTGGAAAGGCTTGCAGCCTGCGAACAGCGAGAGAATGAGCGATAGACGGCAGAGCGTTCTAGAGTTGCCATGAGTACGAGCGCAGGTATATAGGGCCGCTGCTACAGCGAAGTAGGTTAGCAAGTTACCAGACAAGCCAGTTGCGAATAAGCAAGCTGTAAGTTCAGGTGTTTTAGCAAGTTTTGTAAAGTGTTTTAATTGCCTTGACAAATATTGTTAATTGTTATTATTGCATAAACAAGTATTGTAAAGTGTTTGTTGTACAATAAAGTTAATTATACTGTAATTTGGTCATCATGACTGTTTATTTAACAATGCAGCGATATAGCCCGAACACAATGCAAACGACGAGCTACGGACCACGGCTGTCAAATTATTTTAACACGTACTCTTATATAGATAATTATTTTGGCGACGACCGTGCTTTAGATTAGATCTATTTCTATTTTTCCAGCTACAGATAAGGTTCTTCCTCTTCTTTTATGTCAAACCCATACAAATTCATGATGTCGCTGCCGCGTTCAAAAAAATCATGTCGTCATCGACAAAGCGTTTAGTTAATGAAGATAACAAATTGGAAGCTATGACCCGTAGCTCGTCGTTTTCAATGTGTTCAGAACTATACGAACCGAATGGATTTTGGGAAATTCGTCAATGAAACAAGGATAATCGTAACAAATGCATATATTTATAGTCAGCCGTCGAAGCGACGCCAGAACGCAACGCCAAAGTTGTAAGTAAACTGGCCTTAATCGTTTCCGTGGACAATGATCGGGATCCGGATAAAAAAATTTTCACGCAAATGCAACAACAAAGATATGATTCTGATCAGCGTTGCCATTAACAATTTTTACCCCCTACCAATTTTCTTCCCAAATCCAACCAAAATCGTTTACAACCTACCAAGGCACATTAAACAGGTAGTATCAGTTGAGCAAAAACAACATTTGCGTGTATTTTGTTGTTGCTTCTGGTATCGAAAGTGTCAAAAACTGTTCTGAATTTTTTCTTCTAAATCAAAGCGTGCCATGTGAAATACAAAAAATTATAAAAAATAAAAAATTGAAATTGGAAAAAATAAAAATTGTTGCAACTTTCTTTCCTAGTAAATTTGTTTGCTTCTCGAAGCATTGATCCATCCTTTACAAGGGCCAGTAATCAGCGGTTGTGCTGCTGAGTTGGGCGAACGTTCCAAAAGCTGCTATNTGACATTTTCGAGACCAAATAATTTGAAAATAAATCTAATCAGCTGCTCTACTGATACTACCTGTTCAATGTACCTTGCAACCTACCAAATAAATTTCAATTACAAAAAAGCATTCTGAAAGCTTACACTTCATTTATTTAAGGTTAAGTGCCAATTTCATAATGAAACACTTAAAGTTCCTTTGCAAAAGTTTCCTTTTAGTTAAAATGTCATTTAAATGTACTTTAAACAATAAGTGTTTTCATAATACAATGGCAATTGAATAATAACAAAAGGTTCATTTAAATGAAAACAACAATGTTGACAATGCTAATCTCGGCAAAATTGCATCCGCTGATTGTCATATACTACGTTTATACGTAAGCTATTTGCAAATAAAAATAATTTGCAAATACCTAACTCACTGTTTATTCGATGGTGAAAAATTCTTCTTTTTAATATTGCCTGATTATAAAAAGGGAATAATATGACCATCGAAAAAAAAAATAAAGTTAAAAATGACAACGTCTTGATTATAAAAAGACAATAACATGACCATCGAAAAAGAAAATAAACCTAAGAATGGCGGCTTCTTGCGCTTATTTGCAAATAGAACCACTAATCAATACTTATTTGCGTGATTTAGTTATTTGCAAATAAAAAATTAACTCAGCGTTTATACGGAAAATTTTACCATTTTGCAAATTGTTATTTGCAAATAATACGTGCGTATAAACGTAGTAATCAATAAGTAATTATACTACGAAAATTACATCCTTTTTTTTCTTACAAAAGGGACCTTTATGTCATTTAAATTTCCATTTTGGGTATTTAACTGAAGAGCCTTTATGGGCACCTTTATCTTTAAAGTGGCTTTATGAAATCGATCAGCAAAATAAAGCATCCTTTAAATATTAAAACATTATTTAATTTTATTATGAAATCGGCCCTAAATGTTTCGAATACAAAACATTTACATACATACATATACATATGTACTTTGTACATTTTAAAACAAACAAGGAATTAATAAAAGGAGTGTACTCGTACCCAAAACTATCTAAAGTTTTAGAAAACTTTTACTGGCTTTGCGTTCTCGTACCCAAAAAACTTGTAAAGTAGGGGAAATTGAGAGAGCAAAATGTGATAGAGAGGTTCAAATTTCTGCTGGAAAAATGTTTACCGGCGATAACTTGCAAGTAAGAAAATCAGCTGATCACAAACACATGCTTGTAAATAAACAAAAGAAAATATGGCCTTTTTGAGTTATTTATTGCAAATTTTATTATTAATGCTAGTATACAACGAAAAAGTGAGTAAATTTAATATAATTTTTCCAGCAGAAATTTGCAGCTCTCTTTCACATTTTGCTCTCTCAATTTCCCCTACTTTGCAAGTTTTTTGGGTACGAGAACGCAAAACCAGTAAAAGTTTTCTAAAACTTTAGATAGTTGGGCGTACGAGTACACTCCTAATGTTTTCTTTTTGAATTATTTCTTGCAAATTGTATTATTCATGCTAGTATGCAACGAAAAAGTGAGTAAATTTAGTAAGCACAATGTTTATTGACTTTATTTTTCGTTAATTTGCTATTAAAATCCAGTTTGTTTACTTTAGTGTGTGCTGACTGTGGTTGCGGTATGACATTTTTCGTTTGTACAATAATTGTCCTTTAAATATACCAAAATAGATAAAAATGCAGCAAGCTGAAATTTTGTTGGCCGAATTTGTCCGTTTTGGCAGGTTAATTGTTGAAATTAGAATTTTATAATTTTAAATGTACATACATTTGTAGCATCTACATAAATGTACATTTGTAGATATCTACTATTTTTTTTTATCAAGGATGGGTGTTTGGGGGATATTCTCTTATTTTTGAATGTGCCATGATGTGGTATCACAAATAATTTTGAGAAAAGTATTTCATTCATTCCGATATACATAATTAATTTGTATTTAAAAAGGTTTTTCGATTCCAAAAGTATGCAATAGTATAAAATGCAAAATAGGGGAAAATGTACCAAGCAGAAAATAAATTGCCAAATGACCCACCAGTGGCAACTGTGGAAGTGATCAGCTGTTTCGAAGGCTGCAAGTTTTTACAAATTTTGCGTTCTCGTACTTGTGTGGATATGTTATCTCTTTGAGAGCGAATGCCGCTAAATTCCCAGAATTTTTGCTGCTGGATAATTTTGTCCAAGGCGAATTTATACAAGGTGGTGTTGATGGCGAATTTAGATTTTCGCCGCGGTACTTCCTAATGTCAAAATGATGTGTTTGTTGTAAACAAGGCGAATTCATTTTATAACAAACACATCATTTTGACATTAAGAAGTACCGCGGCGAAAATCTAAATTCGCCATCAACACCACCTTGTATAAATTCGCCTTGATTTTGTCCTCTCAATACGAGTACACACCTAAATGCAGGTTCAGTCTTAGGCACAGAGATGAGGTCATTTAACATTTTTTGGTTGTATGAATCATAAGGAGTGTACTCGTACCCAAAACTATCAAAAGTTTTAGAAAACTTTCACTGGTTTTGCGTTCTCGTACCCAAAAAACTTGTAAAGTAGGGGAAATTGAGAGAGCAAAATGTAATAGAGAGAGCTGCAAATTTCTGCTGGAAAAATTTTTGCTAGCGAAAACTTGCAAGTAAGAAAATCAGCTGATCACAAAGACATGCTTGTAAATAAACAAAAGAAAATATGGCCTCTTTGAGTTATTTTTTGCAAATTTTATTATTAACGCTAGTATACAACGAAAAAGTGAGTAAATTTATTAAGCAAAACGTTTTTTGAGTTTATTTTTCGTTAATTTACTATTATTCTCCAGTTTGTTTACTTCAGTGTGTGCTGACTATGGTTACCGTATGACATTTTTCGTTTGTCCCATAATTTTCTTTTAAATATATCAAAATAGATTAAAATGCAGCTTGCTGAAATGTTTTTGCTGAAGTTGTCGGTTTTGGTATGTTGATTGTTGAAATAAAAATTTTATAATTTTAAAGCTACATATGTAGCTATATACAATAATTTTTTTTGGATCAATGATGGGTGTTTGGAGGAGGTTATCTTATTTTTTAATGCGTCACCATGTGATATCACAAATAATTGTGAGAAAAGTAACTTATTCATTCCGATATATTTAATTTGTATTTTAAAAAGGTTTTCCTTATCCAAAACTATTCAATTGTATAAAATGTCAAATCGGGGGAAAATGTACCAAGCAGTAAATAAATTGCCAAATGAACCACCAGTGGCAACTGTGGAAGTGATCAGCTGTGTCGAAGGTTGCAAGTTTTTCCAAATTTTGCGTTCTCGTACTACTGTGCATGATAAAAACATAGCAAGGTATAACCGTTCTCTCAATTTGTCGGCCATGATTTTTTTTTGAAGTTTGCCAACATTTTAAAATCATATAAAATTGAAAATAAAAAATTGAAATTGTTCGAAATTGTTGTTGCTTGAGATTGAAAATGAAAATGTGTGTGTGAGTTTGTGAGTAAATTTAAAAATTAAATTGTTTGGAAACGTCAAGAATTTTAAAAGTGACTCTCAGCGGTTCTACCTTACTATATTTTTATCATGCTACTGTGGATATTTTGTCTCTTTGAGAGCGAATGCTACTAAATTCTCAGAATTTTTACTGCTGGATAATTTTGTCCGCTCAATACGAGTACACACCCAAGGATGATAGAATACAAGATTGCGCCAATGAGAGAGGATTTTTGAGCGTAATTTTTTCGTGACGTCATCTTGGTGGAATTGCGAGAGGGAAATGCCAAAACGCATATAAAAATATGTAAACAATGCAGAAAAATGTGTTAATTGTAATATTACATGGCCCAATTTTGAAGGAATCAATAAATATACAAAGATTGATTAATTAGGAACACGTAGCAATAATTTTGGACACGTAGCCCTTTAGGTAAGTACGATTTTTAGCACATGCAAAAATGGATGTATTAACAGTGTTTGCAATTTCATGTAGACCAAAAGGAAGGTGTGCAGCAAAGTGAATTTTTGTTCTCGCCATTGTAAAAAGCCATGCAGAGTTCATATTTATATTTGTGGACGGTAGCCAACCACCATAAACTCCACAGCTGTTGACTCCACAGCTTTTATTTGATGACTTGTGTACTATTTCCGAGAGGATGCATAAGTGTGGCTTCTTTGGAAACAAATATTCTATGTAAGTAAAACATAATTTAAGCTGAACTTTTAAATGTATAATAATTTGGGCACTGTTTTGTATTAGGTACGTAACAGCGCGGTAAGATGCCGCTTGAATTAGCGCCTGGCGACCTTATCCACTGGTGCATTACCTCATACCAGCACTAAAAATATTATTTTCAATATCTTCACTAGTAAAGTGCTTTATGCACACATAGCTCGATTTGGTGCTTAATGCATATCCTCGCCGGCAGAACTGCTTCCACTTTTTCACCAGATTTGCGTTCGTAGGAAACGAAAAAAAACTTATAGGTATCCTACGCTTTCCTTTTGTTTTCACTATTACACTTTGCCACGGCACACTTCATTTTGCTTTGTAATGTCTCAATAATTGTTTAAAACCACGCAGAAATATTAACGCACATATATTAAAATTGTTATTTGGTTTTTTCGTATGCTCACAATCAACGATTGCACCAAGATGACGTCACGCACACAACTGATTCTGTCAAAATCACAAAGAGCGGATTAGCGGTACCGCGATTGGCGCAATCTCTATTTCTCCCAATCGTGGTACACACCTATATTCATACATGTTTTGTACCAATAAGTTTAATTTCTTAAAAGTGAATTTAAATCAATTAAGTACACATGCAAATCCTTAGCAGCTGACCTAGGGTTGCCAGATTTTTTATGCGCAAAATCAGTACGTTAGCCTTTTTCATGCTAAAAAAATCAGTACTTTTCAGTACATTTTTATTCAAAGCAAAATTATGAATGTAAGTAACAGAATAGATATACTTTGAAACGTCAGAGCTCTTGTTTTCTTTAACAATGTTTTGGTATATAAATAAAATATAGTTCATAAAAAATAGAAGTGTTACTCATTTTATCATTATTTCATGAGTGTACACAGCATTATACACAGCAGCTAATAAACTATTTTATATTTGTGACATTCTTGAATAGCAATAATGAGATCATGCCCATTTTCAGTGTTTAAATAGTCAAAGAATTATATACATTTCATTTTAAAATTACTTTTAATTTGAAGTTCACATTAAAAAATTTTAATTAGAAGCCGGTTTCTCTCATTGCGCCAGGAAATAAGCTTTATTCTTAAAATCCTCTCAATTGCTTCGATTGAGTATTACATATTTTTTCATACTGTGAAAAAGTACCACTTTTTAAGGACTTCATCTGTATTTCCTCATGGCTTAAATAATTTTTCAACTACGCATAAACTGTAAAAGACTAAGTATTCGCTAAAAAGAGTATCTAACTCTATGTATTGTATGCAAAACTCTTTTACAAAGTCAGTAAATTGAGAAAAAGGAATTGTGAGTTATAGGCAAAAGCCATTCGAATATTCAAATTTATTGTTATTAAACTGAAAGTTACATATTTTCGAGATAACTAAAAACACCCGACAAAAATTTCTGCCTTTTTAAATAAATAATGTCATATTATCGCAACTGGTACTTAACGACCCAGCGATATGCCCATAAAACGATTGATCTTTTTGTTGTATTAATTTCTTGGGCATATCAAACGTTATCTAAAACATGTCAACTATCATGATAAAAACATAGTAAGGTAAAACCGTTCTTTCAAATCGTCGGCTATGATTTTTATACCCGAGCGCACTTGTGCACAAGGGTATATTAATTTTGTTCACATAACGGTTGTTTGTAACAGCCAAAACGAATCGAGATAGATATAGACAAATGTATACATAAATGATCAGGATGAAAANAACTACGCATAAACTGTAAAAGACTAAGTATTCGCTAAAAAGAGTATCTAACTCTATGTATTGTATGCAAAACTCTTTTACAAAGTCAGTAAATTGAGAAAAAGGAATTGTGAGTTATAGGCAAAAGCCATTCGAATATTCAAATTTATTGTTATTAAACTGAAAGTTACATATTTTCGAGATAACTAAAAACACCCGACAAAAATGTCTGCCTTTTTAAATAAGTTATCATATTATCGCAACTGGTACTTAACGACCCAGCGATATGCCCATAAAACGATTGATCTTTTTGTTGTATTAATTTCTTGGGCATATCAAACGTTATCTAAAACATGTCAACTATCATGATAAAAACATAGTAAGGTAAAACCGTTCTTTCAAATCGTCGGCTATGATTTTTATACCCGAGCGCACTTGTGCACAAGGGTATATTAATTTTGTTCACATAACGGTTGTTTGTAACAGCCAAAACGAATCGAGATAGATATAGACAAATGTATACATAAATGATCAG
>NW_016160427.1:63607-64862 GCF_001687245.7 Rhagoletis zephyria
GGTATAGGGCAAGAGGTACTTACCGAGAGGCCATTCCAGAAGATTTACATTGATTTCTTAGGCAAATATCCGCGATCCAAGAAAGGGAACGCTTATATCTTTATAGTGGTCGATCATTTTTCCAAATTTGTTTTTCCAAAAGCAATGCGAGAGGCCACTGCAAGCAATGTTATTACGTTTATAATACAAGAAGTCTTTGCGAAGTTTGGTGTGCCCGAAACGCTGCCCTCCGACAACGGAAAGCAATTCGTTAGCAAAGAATTTGGAAAAATGACCGACCAATATAGGATAAAGCATTTGAAAACCGCCTTTTACGCCCCGCAATCCAATGCTGCTGAGAGGGTCAATCAGTCAGTATTGGCTGCAATTAGAGCTTATTTAGAGCAGGACCATCGCGATGGGGATCTCTACTTGTCCGAAATTGAGTGCGCCTTACGAACGTCGGTCCACTCCGCTACTGGCGTCACCCCATACTTCGCCCTGTTCGGTCAGGAAATGTTCACGGCCGGTAGCGATTATAAACTAGCACGAAAATTAATATCTTTAAGCGAGGGCGAATTAGCGATCGTTAACCGCGAAGATTGTATGCAAATTATACGTGAAAGGATTAAAGCCAATTTACACAATGCATATGAGCAAAGTGCGCAGCGTTATGATAGGCGGAAACGAATGATCAACTTTCGCCCGGGCCAAGAAGTATTTAGAAAGAATCACGTCTTGAGCGACTTCAAAAACAATATTAACGCAAAATTTTGCCCCAAATATATCAAATGTCGCATTGTTAAGCCAATTGGGAACAATATGTTCGAAGTCGAAAACCTTCAAGGGAAATCACTCGGCACGTGCCATGTGAAAGATTTGAAACAGTAACCGAATGTAAAGCGAATGAAAATGCCCGGTCTATCTCGCGGTAAGAGAGATGAATTTATCTCAGGGCGTGGGTGTAGCCTACGCTGGGCGCCTTGCAAAACAAAGATGGCGCTCCACATCTTTCCACCCTCGCAGCTGCCCACGCGGGAGCTAACAGTGGCTGAGAGGGTGTGCTGTTATGGGAGCGCTGGATACCCGTGATTGCTGGTTTGCGATCCATTGTCTGGCTTAGCGCGTCCAGTAGTAAGAACCTGGAATCAGAAGAAAGCATCGTCTGCACCATGTATTTTCACAATGTTATTATTTAAGGATACTTGCCCAACAAGTCTGAACGATACTGTAGAGATCTCCGGCCACCCGGCTGTACAGATGGTAGGGGTATAGG
>NW_016160428.1:0-1057 GCF_001687245.7 Rhagoletis zephyria
ACACGAGAAAGATGGTTTTCCCAGGAGGAATGTTCAAGGTCAGCCATGTAAGCACGTAATGCAAGTTGAATGCTTTTGTGTGTCGCCTCGACCTGATTGGCTTGTGGATGGTACAAAGGCGTTTTGATGTGTTTGAAACTATAATCGGCGCAAAGCTTTGCGAAAGTTTGACTGATGAATTGAGTACCATTATATGATATAATGAGTTCGGGGCAGCCATTCACCGTGAATATATGTCGAAGATAATTGACTACGGATATGGCGTTTGCATTTTTCATGGGCTGCGCCCAGACATATCGCGAGTAACAGTCGATGGCTACGAAGATCCATTGGTTACGATTTTTAGACATGGGCAGCTTACCGACGAAGTCAATCGATAATTTCCTACCCTGTCGTTTAGTTCTCTATATTCGCCGTGAGGTGTTTTGGTGCACTCATTACTTGGTTTAATGCGGTGGCATAGTTCACATTGCCGAACGTACTGGTAAACGGACTCATACATGTTTGGCCAGTAATAGCGTTGTGAGATACGTCTATAAGTTGTCCAAACACCCTGATGCGAATGTTGGCTATGATTTTCATCGAGGACTTTTGCTCTGTCAGAAGATGGTTCGCAAAGTGTCCACAGTATTTCCGCACTTTGATTGGAAAATTTCAATCGATGATATAGAAGGTTGTTCTCGATTTTATATCTATCTAATGGTTGTTTTGAGGCCATGGCATACATTTTGTTGTACCATTTATCGCACGTGTTTGGGTCAATGTTGATCACGGAAGTGATTGGGATACGATTAACGTTAAAATTACTCGGAAGGTCAATTGGATTTCTACGAACGATGTTGAGAAGAGCAAAAGAACGAGATAAGGCGTCAGGAAGTTCCAAATGTTTTCCTGGTTTATGAATAATTTTGAGATCGTATGGTGATAATCGGATCGCCCAACGACATAAGCGGCCAGTTGGGTCTTTGAGAGTTTGTAGCCAGCGCAAAGCTGCATGGTCCGTTACCACAACCAATTCACGACCCTCAAAATATGGACGGAACTTTTCGACCGCTAA
>NW_016160428.1:3426-7186 GCF_001687245.7 Rhagoletis zephyria
TATGCGGCACAAGTTATGCAGCAATAAATGTGTTCAGCAAAAATCTATAGCTACTTTTGACGAGAAAACAATTTGTGACAGTAAATGCTTTGTCGTCGAAGTTGTTTCTAACTTCAAGTATTTAGGGGTTATAATTGACCAAAATTTAAGTTGGTCATCACATATCTCCGCCATGAAGCAATATTTGTTATCAACTGTTCGTTCTTTCTATTATCTAAAAAAACTGTGCTCAAATAGAATACTAAGAACCGTGTATCATGGACTAATCCACTCTAAAATACGGGATAAGTTGTTGGGGTAGTGCATATACTAGTAAGATCCGTCCGATATTAATTTTGCAGAAGTGTCTCATCCGAAGAATGTGTAACGCTGACCGTCTAACGCATTCTATGCATCTGTTTAAAAAACTGAATATTCTTCCCGTGCGACACTTGTACTATTTTAAAGTTTTAAAAATTTTTTTTTTACGGAGCGGATACATACGAGGTCCTATATACATACCCTATAGTTTAAGAAGCAACTCCTTTTCTCATGTTTCGGTTCCTGGCTTTCGCTCCACGCTTTTCCGCAACTTCTACACCACATTATCATGTAAACTTTTTAACAAACTCCAACGAAATCCAAATTATTAGAAGTCTATTTGTATTTCAAAAAGAAGTAAAATTGTGGCTTTTTGGTTTCAATCATGAAGATATTGAGATTCTGCTACGACCTATTACATAATTTCATTTGGTTGCTCTTACTAATATCCTAATATTGATTTAAGAATTTAAATTACACATCATTTTTCTTATGTAATATTCTACTTATTTATCACATATATCATATGCGTGTATTATAGTTTGTACAAATAAGTATTATCTTTATGCGCCCACAGCATTTTTATAATACAATATGAATGAAATGGCATCACTTCTGTTCTTTCAACGAACATCAGATGCCATTAACTATTTCTCATTTAGGCTTTAGCATACGTATTTATGTAATATTTAGCAAAGTTGTGAAGATATATTGAGAAATAAAGAAAATACAATACAATATCTAGGTATGATTCCAGGTCCTTGGCATGTTTTGGTTCATATCACGAACGTCAGGAATTTGTGTCTGCAACTGAATCCGATCACGGATCATTTGCTGTTGCATCTGTGTTTGGGCTCTCAGCAACTCAGACACCATTACAGACAGTTGGTGTAATGAGGGTGTTGGTTCCGTTCCGCCTGACACTGAATTGAGAACGGCTGGTTGAGCATTTGAATTAACCGTACTGGTGGTCAGGGTATACCGTGGTTCAGTTGCCTGAACCGAAGTCGGTATATTCTGGTTTGGAATCGAATCTGGTATGGTTAAGGGTAAATATTGTGATGGAACAGTATTTTGAGTTGAACTCATCGTTCCCCGTTCATTCTCAAAACCATGGAAGGTCGAGTTCAATCTTAATTGGGGATCGCACGTCGGGATTCCCGTATTCGGTGAAGACATCTGAAGCTCACGAATCTTCGACTGAAACTTTCCGATCAGATCTGCCTGGCGTGAAGCCGATTCGGGTTTTAACTTCAACCGAGCGGTTCGATAACAATAATGTATCATTTGATGAAGACGACCCTGAGGTGTTAACACCTCATTCGCCTTCAGTTCCCGATATGCTCTCTCACATATTTCCAACTCATTCATTTGGTGTATGGCATGGGATTTTATCAACCATGGTTGGCCAACGTAAGCAGATATTTTACCATTGAGGGCGGCTATTTCGGTGTCGGTCCATTGAACCGGCGCTGGATATAGGTTATATATCGCCCCTTCGATCTGTCGCTGTTCGTCTGTCAAATAAGTTGCATTGAGAATGGGAAACAATTCCATGTTCAAAGACTCAAATACCACGTTTTAAATTCCGATTATTAAAAAAATTCTGCCAACGGTTGACGTAAAGTCCGTACTATTAAAGTCCATGTTATAAGATGATGGTACTCGATTTAAAATCAGTACAGTATTTACTTCAGTTTATTATTTATTATTATTATTATTTTATTCTATGAGTATGTCGTTTTGAATATCCACTTTCAAAAAAAATGCCGCATAAATCGATCACTATTTGAATATTGCTTTAAATCTAATTAGTTTAACAAAAAATTCACGCTCAATTGGTTGTATATCTCATGTGATTTTCTGTCCAAAATTTTGTTTTAATTATACCGAACGTGGGCTGAGAATGGCGTTTAACGTACTAGCTCGAATCTTTTTATGGACCAAGTTGTTTGCTCCCGGGAGGCAGCGAAGGCCTTGAATACTTGGGAGTATTACCTGTATCTCCTTCAGTCCCTTCTGACGCCAACAAGGTACGCAACAAAGATCAAGACTATCCACCCCCGAAATTACCGGAAGACAAAATAAGACTGAGAATATTCAACCTGTTTGAGAATGTTAAACGAGATAACATTGATACGAGTTTCAAATTATATTGGGAATGAATACCCACAGAAATTACAAAAATAAAGAAAAAGTTATAGTTTGGTTCAATTAATATTGACCGTGTTATGTTGTTGTTGTTGTTGTAGCGGCTACTAAGCCCCGTTCGGGGCGGTTCATCCATCAACGTTGTCGTCAATTTCAGCTAGGGGGAGGCCCAGGAAGTGTGCTACTTCCACAGTTGCTGTCCATAGGGACAGGGGCGTTAGCTGAGTGGGGTTCTCAGGGCATGTGAAGAGGTGCCGGGAGTCATGTGGCGACTCTCCACATGCCGGGCATTGGTTGGGCACATCCTCGTTGATTCTGCTCAAGTAGTAGTTAAGCCTGCTGCAATAGCCAGAGCGAAGTTGGGCTATTGTAGTGCGGGTCTCTCGAGGCAGACAAAGTTCTGTCCAGTCCACGTCCGGTGGTTGTGTGCCTAGAACGGCATTCACAGGGCGGGAGTCTACATAACTTGAGACTGATTCCCTGTGAATGCCGTTCAGGGCCTGTCGGTAGGTTGACGGGTCCAGAGGTTGTTTGATAAACCTCTGGACTTCGTCCGTCAGTTCGTAAAGATGCCTCCTGACGTGCCGTGGCGAGGGCTCTTCCGCGAGCAGCTGTCCGCTGGGATGGCCACGTCTGTGGCTTCCAGCAAGGAACTGCTTGCAGAACATTATGTTATGCTCCTTTACTGGGAGCATCTGGGCCTCGTCATGTAGGTGGTGTTGGGGCGTCATCAGGAGGCATCCTGTCGCAGTTATTACGTGTTTTGGCAGGTCTGTAGCTTCATCCACTGCGTCCTGCTAGTCCCCGGCGACCATACAGGCGCTGCATAGTTAAGAACCGGCCGGCCAATTGCCTTGTATGTTGCCAACAACTTCTTTTTATCTTTGCCCCAAGTGCTGCCGGCCAGCGACTTGAGGACATTGTTTCGGCTCTGTACTTTGTTGACAATTAAGTTTGTATGCGCCGAAAAGGAGAGCAGACTGTCGAAGGTAACTCCGAGGATTTTCGGGTTATTCAACGTCGGTATTGTTACGCCATCGACGTGAATACCCAGTTGCAGTCTAACCTCCTTCGCACAGGTGGTGAAAAGGGTTGCCGAGGATTTCGCAGGGGATAGGGCAAGGCTCCTTGCAGTGAAGAAGCGAGAAAGTTCGGAGAGGTAACCGTTTACTTTCGAGCACAAGTCATCAATTCCATTCCCAGACGCCATGATCGAACAATCGTCAGCATAGGAGACTATATTAACACCCTCTGGTGGCTGAGGAAGCTTTGAGATGTAATAATTAAACAGTAGCGGGGACAGGACACC
>NW_016160428.1:7319-8433 GCF_001687245.7 Rhagoletis zephyria
AAGGAGAGCAGACTGTCGAAGGTAACTCCGAGGATTTTCGGGTTATTCAACGTCGGTATTGTTACGCCATCGACGTGAATACCCAGTGGCAGTCTAACCTCCTTCGCACAGGTGGTGAAAAGGGTTGCCGAGGATTTCGCAGGGGATAGGGCAAGGCTCCTTGCAGTGAAGAAGCGAGAAAGTTCGGCGAGGTAACCGTTTACTTTCGAGCACAAGTCATCAATTCCATTCCCAGACGCCATGATCGAACAATCGTCAGCATAGGAGACTATATTAACACCCTCTGGTGGCTGAGGAAGCTTTGAGATGTAATAATTAAACAGTAGCGGGGACAGGACACCGCCCTGTGGTACCCCCTGTTTAATTTTACGTTGCTTGCTAGTTTTGTCCCTGAAAATTACAGCAGAGTGTCGACCACTCAGGTAATTCGCCGACCACCCTTTGTGTCCCTGTGGGAGTGAGGAGGCCTCTATATCTTCTAGTAGCGTTGAATGACTGACAGTGTCGAACGCCTTGGACATGGCCAATGCTACTAGAATAGTTCTCTCACAGGGGCGGTTTCGGTTTAGGCCACGAGTTATCTGAGTGTTTATGGCGTTAAGTGCTGTTGTTGTGCTATGCACTTTACGGAACCCATGTTGATGCTTCGCTGGGGTCAGGTGGTTCGTAAAGTGCGGGAGCAACAGGGCCTCGAGTGTCTTCGCTACCGGGGAAAGGAGAGTTATCGGGCGATAGGACTCTCCTTTGTTGGCTGGTTTCCCCGGTTTGAGCAGTGGGACCACTCTCCCCATTTTCCAGATGTCTGGAATGACGAGCGTGGCCATAGACAGGTTGAGGACCTCCGTCAGGTACGCTACTCTCGCAGGACCCAAATTTTGCAGCATCAACATGCATATTCCGTCGGGTCCAATGGCTTTGGAGGCTTCGCCTTCTCGATGGCTACCCTGACCACACCGCTGGTGAAAACAAGAGGCGCACTAGGTTTTGGCATTTTGTGAAGGCTTCTGGTCACTCGACGTTTGGCTTTATCCACCGGAGGATGCAGATTGAACTGCCGGCTAAAATAGCTCACGCATCTCTCCGGGTCCGACGAAGCGTGGTCACCAAAGTCTAT
>NW_016160428.1:11012-45575 GCF_001687245.7 Rhagoletis zephyria
CACGTTTAGTACATTCAAGGCGTTTCCAGAAAACATCAAAATTCATCTTGTGGTTCAATGTTACTACAGCTATAGAGAAGTTTTGTGAGATAAAAACTCGAAAGGAGAAAATAGTCAAAGATTCAATGTAAAAATTTTCGATATAATGAAACTAGTTCATAGTTTTTCTCGTTTTACTTGTAAAATAAACATTATAAAATAAATTTAGTTTTTGATAATTTTTCGATTTTTGTCTTTTTAGTGACTTCTTTTGCCTTTTTTGCAATTTCCAGTGCCTTTTCCTGCCTATTTCGCTATTTTATTTTGCCTTTTCTAGCCTATTTCGTTATTTTATTTTGACATTTTATAGGTTTTTAGGTCATAAAGGGAACGGCCCTGCTATGTGTTTTAAAAAAGAGGCAAATCTGACCATAAATAAGATTTGTTAAGATAGCTCTCAATTCCTGCGCCACCTATCGGAAGACAAACTCACTGATTCTTCTGAAAACTTTTGCACAAAATAAAACTCATTCAAAGCGATGTAGAAATCTGGGAGAAAATGGTACCCAATTAAATGATTCCTGCCATTTTACATTTTTCATTTCATTTATTAATCAATGCATTAGTACAGTAAGATTAAGAAATCTTTTGTAGTACAACAGTAATTTATATACTATGTATGAGACAATAAAGGTTATAATAAATATAATTAACTAAGACTAGAATAAGATAAACAAAATTGGCACAGATATTAGGTTGTATAAATTTAGAATAAAATAAAACTTTGTGATATTATTCCATATACGAATAGCGTTGACAAAAAATAGTCGTGGAGAGCTGAGATAGTTATAGCTAGGGACAATTAGGTCATTTACAAGTGTTGATTTTGGAAATATTAATTTTTCATATAGGTAGCCGGGAGTCTTATCCATCATAAGACGAAATAGGAATACATATACAATTTCTAGCTTTCAAGTAGTCAGAGATTTCACAGCCCAGCAGGCTTGCCCTCAAGGCAGAGATATGCTAAAACTTTGCTATACCAAATACATAGCGCGAAATATGGTTGAAAGCTGCCTCAATTTTATGCGCTGAGTGAGTCTAATTCAGGATAGCATATTATCGGAAGTATAAGCTGTATTGCAAGTTTTCGCCTGATATCAATTGGTGTAAAAGAGGCAGACATTATCAAAAGCTTAAACAGACGGCAACGTTGATCCGAGTTAACTCGGACTTAATCCAGATCAACCGCAGTTAATTCCCGAGTTGATCCGGATCAACGCTGTCGTCTGTTTATGCTTAAAGTTTCTCAAAGTATAATACACCTTTCCAACAATGTAGTTTATATGGTCAACACAAGTAAGACTTGTATTAATAACATAACCGAGATTAGTTACCTTGGATACAAATTTAATAGATTTGTCCCCAATGTATGGTGATGAAATATCTGTGAGGTTCAGAAGCTTCTTACAAATAGGTAACACGTAACACTTATCTCAATTAAGACAAATACCATTTTGCGATGCCCAGGACTTCATAGATAATAAATCCTTATTAAAATCTGAAGACAAATTAACTGTTTGCTCTAGAGGCCTGGACATATATAGTTGGATGTCATCAGCGTAATCTTGTTGACAAGTAGAGAATAGGTCGTTCACAAACAGACTAAATAAGAGCGGCCACAGGATACAGCCTTGGGGAACCCCAGACGACAGCGGTCGTAGATTGAAAATGCACAAGTGCTTGAATCTCTGCCGCCAACAATTTCCGCGGCGCCCCACTCAGTGTTATACCAACATCCGGTTCTTTTTAGTCTGCGGGTGGTCTTTAAGGCTTTCCCACGTATGAAAACACAAAACGACTGTAAGTGCAGCAATGCGTCAAGAGCACTATACACCACTAAAAAAATTAAAGTTAAATAAAGAGCCTATCAAGCAACCATTTCGGTTCTTTACTTTCGAAACCAGATAAATTTTCGTGGACCCCCATTTACAACTCTTGGACCACCATATTTTTTCACGCCAACGTAGACCCCCGTCGAGTCTCCCGTGATCCCCTAGGGGTCCACCTGAAATAGTTTGGGAATCACTGTTCTACACTTATGTGCACGGAAAGACTTCGGTTTATTTCTGATTAAATCCTGAAAAACGGGAACAGACTAACTGTCGGTAAGTTGGTTGCAGGTTTGGATTATCAAAGACACAAACCAAATTCGGTAAAAAAAGGGTTGCATTCGCATAAACTCCAAATAAAACTGTTGTTTAAGGAGAGTTTAACGAAATTTTTTGTACGGTAAACTCCGAGTTTAAGAGTAGAGTTAAGCGTTAAACTCCAAAATGGCCCATAAACTCGAGTTAATGGCTCAATGAGAACTCTTTATAAGCGGTGGAAGTTCACCACATCTCGTCATCACACTTCTTTTTTCTAGACTTCAGTAGGGATCGAACCCGCATCATCGATGCGCAAAGTCAGAAGCGCCAACCACTGAGCTATGCAGG
The DNA here is from genome assembly GCF_001687245.7 of Rhagoletis zephyria. Taxonomy (NCBI): domain Eukaryota; kingdom Metazoa; phylum Arthropoda; class Insecta; order Diptera; family Tephritidae; genus Rhagoletis; species Rhagoletis zephyria. Next base: position 13,490 of record NW_016160428.1, read on the forward strand.
TACGTATTTTGACTCCGCGAAGTTTTTAAGTGTACAGAAACATTAAATGTGAAAATATACACATTAACATATTGCGAAAGCCGATTTCCATAAATTATAAAGTGAAATTGACACTATATAATAAAACTTCAGTTTTATTTAATTATTACATTGGTTTGGCCGAACTTAAATTAAATTTAGCTTTTAGCTACGTTGTGTACACACTGCAGTCAAACTGTACACATACATTGCAACCACGATTGACAGAAATTGAGATTGCGCCCATCGCGGTACCGCTAATCCGCTGTTTGTGAATTTGACAGAATCAGCTGTGCGCGTGACGTCATCTTGTTGATTGAAGAAAACCAAATAACGATTTAACTGGGAACGGTTTAGTTATTTTCCCAATGATTTCGGACTATTGTGTCCGAATGGATGACCCGATCAAAAAGATTTTACACACTTTGTGAATTTCGGAGTGAATTCTACGCAAATATACTGTGGATGGCGTAGCCGGAGGTATATGTACAAGAAATGTTGAATACCTTTCACAATAGAAAGGTGTTCTGCACAAAAATACTGTTTATCGACTTTACACTTCCGGAGTGAAAATGCTAATTTTAGACCATTATCCAATGGTTCCCCAGAGGTATGTGAAATGTTTCGAGGAATCAAGTGTGACTTTTTACAAAGTGTGCGGGTTAAATATCAAGACCCACGCCCAATCGCCCTCGGCCCACTAACCCAAAAACAGTGGGCAAATAACTAAACATTTCCAATTTAACTATTTGTGCGTTAATATTTTTCTGTAGTTTTACACAAATATTTAAACATGAAACAAGGCAAAATGAAGTCTGCAGAGGCAAATTGTAAAAGGGAAAACAAAAGGCAAGCGTGCGAAATAAGTAAGTTTTTTTTTAATGTACATATCTACATACATATAACAGCATGCATTTTTCGCACATCCGACACAGATAACAGTTTTCCTTCTCTATGCAGCTTGATGGCCTCTTGAAGTAACCGCCTATTCTCTTTAATAAGACTCTGGCAAATATGAAAGTTTCCCTCAATACCAATCGCATTGAGAGAGACTGTTGATTTCATTCGCTTGCGATAATGGCCAAAAGCGCGAAGAGTGCAACTGCGATCAAGTGGAGAGTGAAACTTATAACAATTTCACTGTTAAGCAGAGTTGCCGAATTCACGATTTCGTCGTCATTTTGACGTTTTTTAACTCAATGACGTTTCGACGATTTCTCCCCCGTAATGACGATTTTTTACTTTTCGTTTTTCCACTAAATTAAAAATAAAAAAAATTTTAGTGGAAAACGTAATCCAAAATACAACCATGCATTTATCTAGTTTTGTTCTACAACCGTGCTTTTAGTTATATTAAATTCGTTCTAGAATTGTAACCAAATCGTTAATTTGCACTGCTGACACTGATTTGAAAGAGGTAGAAACTAGGAGAGGGAATTCGTTCAGTCCAAATTATCTATCAGTTAATAAATGCTAATGTTACACTAAGGGTCTTCACATCTATTTTGGTAAATTGCTAGTTGACACTCGGTAATTTTATCAACTGTGAACGTCCTTTTCAGTTTTCTTTTGATAGTCTGGTTAACTATAGGACTCTTCAGGATGCTACGGAAATTGTCTTGGATTCGCCGTTGGAATTGCATTTGCAAATTTTATGCTTGCTACCATGGCAACCGTGTGCATTTTATTGTTGTGAATTTACAAATGCAACGAATATGCAAATGCAAGAGCATATGCACAACATCCTGAACAGCCCTTATGTTTATCACCAGCAGATTCGTAGCTTTTTTCCTAAAAAAAAAGATAAAATGTAATTAAGCCCTCTTCTGCAACACCTAACAGCAGCGTTGCCGAAAGCTTTCGCTGGAAAATCGTCACTTTACCATAAAAAAATCGTAATTTCGGCCAAAAAATCGTAAAACTTGGGTTTATTGTATTTTTTCAACAAAAGAAATTACATACAATGAGTCGTATGCATAAAAACTAAGCAATTAAGAAAAAGCACTTCTTAAAAATTCAGACCTTTTACTCAATTTGTTCAAATAAATTTAAGTTAAAGGTATGATATTTAAGAAAACGTAATTGCTTAGTTTTTATGCATACGACTCATTGTATGTAATTTCTTTTGTATTTTTTATTTTGTTGAAAAAATACAATAAACCCAAATTTTACGATTATTTGCCGAAATTACGATTTGTTTAGGGTAAAGTGACGATTTTCCAGCGAAAGCTTTCGGCAACGCTGCTGTTAGGTGTTGCAGAAGAGGGCTTCGTAAGAAATATGTCACGAATTCGCGGTGACATGAAGTCAATGGAGAGACAAATCTGGTTGTAGATGCTTTTAAGTTTCTCTCCCTCAGTGTAAGGCACACCAAACGCAACAGCATCAGTAACAATATCTAGAGCGGTTCTCTGCTGTGTGACCCTCAACAACTGTTGTTTTAGATATTCTATATAACCTTCCGCTTTCTTCATATTCGCCTCCAGCGAAGCAAGGCATGCAGATGACGCGGCAATTTTAGCAGCAAACAAATTGAACTCTTCATTGATTCTCTTCGACAGTTTTATTTCCAATTCCGCCAATTTTAGAGATACACTCGCAACCAGCGGCAGAAGATGGTCCGTTTGTTGCTAGACCTTCACTTCCAGCTGTTTTAATTTTGAAAAGACGGCAGCAAGAGTAACACCTTCAGCCAATTTTATTGTTTTTGCACCCGGAGAATCTTTACTTTCACTTTTCGCCGTAAGTACGGTATCTGTAACATATCTTTCTGTATCAAATTTCAAGACGTTAGCATAAGCGGTTCCACAGATAAGCGATATGAGAATTTCATTTTGTATGGGGGGTGCCATGCCCACTTTTCCAGTACCTACCATTTTTCGCCGTAAGTAGGGTATTTACAATGTATGGATCCGTGCTATGTTTCAATTCCCCAGCATAATTGGTTTTAGAGACATAGTGGTTTTCACATTTTAGTCCATGATGTGATAAAACAAGGTGTTGGACGTTGTGAAAGCTCGATTTGATGCTGCCTTAGCTCAGTGGAATAAGAAGAAAAACGGGAAGAAATTAGTCCCCGTTTGGGGGGAAAATATAAAATTTCGGATTTTCGATTTTGCCATGTCCGTCTGTTTGTATGCAATCTAGTCTCGCAGTTTTCGAAAGATCCGGATAAAATTTGGTAGGTGGGTGTATTTTTATAATGTATTAATCATTTGTTGGAACTGGAAGAATCGGACCACTATAACATATAGCTCCCATACAAGAGATTGTTCAGATATGAGATTTTTCGTTATAACTTCTCCATTTATGCAGCTAGGAACATGAAATTTTGCAATACCAACAGAAAACTTCAACAGAAAACTTAGAGTGAAAATTACAAAGATCGGGTCACTATAACCTATAGCTCACATACAACTGATTGTTCAGATATACGATTTTTCGTTATAAGTCCTCCATTTAAGTAGCTAGGAAAATGAAATTTTGCACTGATGTCACTCATTATCAAAAGAATACTTTCAGTTAAAATGGCGCAGATCGGGTCGCTATAACCTATAGCCTCCATACAGCTGATTGTTCAGATATGAGCTTTTTTTGCCAAAACTTCTCCATTTACGCAGCTAGGAACATGAAATTTCGCACCGTTTTCGCTGATTATTAACAGAATACTTACAGTGAAAATAACAAAGATTGGGTCACTATACCATATATCTCCCATTTAACTGTTGTTCAATTTTGAGAATTTTCGTTATACATAACTCCTCAATTTATGCAGCTAGGAACATGAAATTTTGCAATACTTCCACCCATTATCAACAGAATACTTACAATAACAAAGATCGGGTCACTTTTACATATAGCTCCCATACAACTGATTGTTCAAATATGCGATTTTTTTGTATAACTCCTCCATCTATGCAGCTGGGAACATGAAATTTGGCAATATTTCCACCCAATATCAAAAAAAATACTTACAGTGAAAATGGCGAAGATCGGGTCGCTATAACCTACAGCCAGCATACAACTGATTGTTCAAATATGAGATTCTTTGTTATAACTTCTCCATATATGCAGCTGAAAACATGAAATTTTGCACTATTTTCACTCATTATCAACAGAAAGTTTACACTAAAATTAACAAAGATCGTGTCACTATAACTTATTTATTGCTTCCATACAACTGATCAGAGATAGAAAATAATAGTTATTTTCAAAAATTTCAATTCAAAAAGTTAGTCGGAAAGAATTGGTCTTTTTAACATTTGTGTATAGCAATGTGATGCTTGTTAGCCAAGGAATCTTAATCCTATATGATTTAATTACTTTTACTTTACTTGTTTCAAAAAAGTCAGCAATTAACCGTTATTTTTCAGTCAAAAGTAAAAATTAAAACTGGACTTTTATTTTTTCGGTCAAATATAAAACTTAAGATTTTACTCATATTTTTTCGGTAAAAAATAAAAGCTAAAAATTTACTTTTATTTTTTCGGTAAAATATATAACTTAAAATTTGACTTTTATTTTTTTGGTCAATTATAAAAGTTAAATCTGACTTATTTCTTCGGTCAAAATAGCAGTTTTCATATTCACAATAAAATATGTTTTAATAAAAATGCACACCCTTTCAATTGCAGTTTTCTATCTTCTGTAAATATATTGAGTTTCTTTAATTTAAGCTTTAAGTTATTCACCTTTTTACAGGAATGATTCGGAATTTAATTTAACAATTAATATACATAGCTGCCAAGTTCTGCTCCGACAAATTGTATCGCAAATCACTAAGAATAAGCTTAGTGCTGCGAACACGCCTTCTACACTAACTTCTGTCGCTGGCGCTTGATGTATAATACATGCCAGATCTCTTAGTCGTATATATCTAAATTTTTTACTCTCCCAGTAATTCATAAGGTCCTTATCAACATCAATGCGCTTCTCCTTATAGGTGCCTATTTCCATAAATGCTTTTCGAACCCAATCTTCGGAAAAAATAAAAGTCGAGTTTTGACTTTTATATTTGAATGAAAAAATAACAGTAAAATTTTAACTTTTATTTTTGACCGAAAAAACAAAACTCATATTTTAACTTTTAAAATTTGATCGAAAAAATAAAAGTCAAGTGTTAACTTTTGTTTTTGACCGAAAAAATAAAAGTCATATCTTAACTTTTATATATGACCGAAAAAATTAAAGTCAATTTTCAACTTTTTTTTTACTTTTTTGATAAAAAAAAAGCATAACCGTTACGGTCCCTGCAACTGATTGTTCAGATATGGGGTTTTACTGTAAAACTCCTTTATTTGGACAGCTAAAACCGATAAATTTCCTAAGCTTTTTTATAAATAATAAAGTCTACTGAGAAAATCGTCAAAATCTATTCTGTATAAGCTTTATCTCTTATACCACTGATTGTTCAAATGCCAGTTTTTGCGATATATCTCCTTTATGTAGGAAGCTAAACCCATTCGTCGGCCGCTGTGATGTAGTGGTAAGCAGTGCGCGCTTCCACTCCGCAGCACCTGGGTTCAAACCCTGGTCAAAGCAACATCGCAAAAAATATAGAAAAAAGGTTTTTTCTTAACAGCGGTCGTCCCTCGGCAGGCGATGGCAAACCTCCGAGTGTATTTCTGCCATGAAAAACCGCTTCTCATAAAAATCCCATCGCCGTTCGGAGTCGGCGTAAAACTGTAGGTCCCTCCGCTTTGTGTGACAACATCAAGGCGCACGCCACAAATCGGAGGAGAAGCTCGGCCAAACACTAACATATGTGTAAGCGCCAATCTATTATATTATTAAACCCATTAAATTGTGTTACCGGTTTACATACCGATCACACAGCACCTCTCTTAAACCTCCCGCTTATTTACCCAACCCGCCTAAGTACCTGAATTTTTCGTACCCCATTTACCATTCTACTTAAAGTTTTCGCCTTTTAAGTGCCCTTTTTAATTTCTTAAAATATTTACATACTAGGTTATACCCGCGGGTTTCACCCCGTGTTTTTATACAAATACGAAAAATTATTTAATGATGTTATATTTTATTTCTGTATCCATTCTGTTATAACTCTTTATTGTTTAAACGAGCTAAGGTATTTAGGCCGTCTAAAACTATAAATTTATAAAATCTCGTCTGCGCGCTAGGCATACGAAAGGCATCAATCCCTCTAAGTTTACCTTAGAATGGTTCTAGGAATACGACGCGTGAACGTGCAACCTTCTTGGAGGTGCCACGGCGGGTTCTAATATTTCCAACTCAAATTTAGTAGCCTGGCCTTGATAAAATATATTAGTAGAATTATTGCAGAAATATATTAGTAGAAAGTATTGCACTTTTGATTATTCGGAGGGCAATATTTTGAGAAAGGAACACGTAAAGTTCTGTAAAGGCTGACGCAAATAGGGCAACATTATTTCGAGTAAGGAAACAGCAATTTATATTGAAAAAGCCAGTCGCTTCTAAAGTTTTTAACAATTAAACTATGTTATTTATTCTGATGTCCATATATTCGAAACGTTTCCGTTTTAAAGACCTGCTCACTCTCAGAGAGCAATAATAAGCAACACTAAAGGGTATTACTACTATGATACAATTTTTCATAGATATTGTCTTCCTAGAGAGTTTGTGCAAAAATTATGAAATTTCTGCAAAATTTTTAACTTTTTAGTCAGCATCTTTAGAAAGAATTGTGGTATGCAGTTTTGTAGTCTATTAAATTCTAGTTTGATGAGGTGCAAAATTGAACTAGCGAGGACTTACTGCTGATTTGTAGCACTTTCTTTATGACGGTGTTACGATTTTTTGCCATACAAAGTGCGTTCGATTAGTCTTTTATATGTAAAAAATGCGACACACCGTCAACAAAAAAACTTCCAAAAATAAGCGGTAAATGCTAGGTACCACATATATGTTCTTTAATTATTATACTAAAATTTTAAATTTCTAAATTCCCAAACAAAGTATGAAGTTTGGATTTAAGTGGTATTTTTTAAGTAGTCAGCTATAATGTCACTGTATATGTGCTTAAAGTAAAAATCATTGAAATCGGCCTAGTATTTGAAGACTTTTCGAATTAGAAGAAATTGTATTTCAATTGTATCATCGCAACTGGAATTGAAAAAATCGTGACTAATATTTTTATTTAATTTTTCACAAAATTGTGTGGGAGTTGTAATAGATATAAAGTATATTCGATTAAGAATGTCCATGATTTAGCTTTCCCCGATTTCATCTATACACATTTGATGTTGCCTCTTTTAAGATATTTGCCTTTTTTGCCTTTTCTACCTTTAATTGTAAAGGGCAAGGAAAAAGCCCTTATTCCTGATAAAATGAAAGTCTTAAACGTCTCACTTTTAAATTGGGCGCCACTTGTATCAACTCACGTCGAGCGCATGCTGCCAGAAAACTTCAAACTGCATCTTGTGGTTTAATGTTACCACAACTATAGAGCTTAAAGTTTTGTGAGTTTATAACTCGAAAGGAGAAAATAGTCAAGGATTCCAAGTAAAAATTTTTCATATAATGAAACTACGTAATTCACAGCTTTATTCTTTTTGCTTGTAAAATAAACATTTCTAAAATCGATGTATTTTTTGATTATTTTTCAGTTTTTGTCTTTTTTAGTGCCTTATTTTGCCTTTTTTGCGATTTCTAGTGCCTTTTCCTGCCTATTTCGCTATTTTATTTTGCCTTTTCTAGCCTATTTCGTTATTTTATTTTGCCTTCTTTATAGGTTTTTAGGTCCTAAAAATCCGTTCCCTGGATATGACCTTTTGCATTTCAGCGATGATGTTTGTTACGTTTTTTTGAATTTCAGGTGACGATATGTAACAGAGTTCGACATAAAAAAAATTATAATAGATTTTGGGTAGTTAAATTTGTAAACATGGAAACTTATATATATAAACTTTAAGAAAATATTGCAAATAGAAAAATCGGCTAAAAACGGCTAATTTTTTTGGCAAAGCGGCTAGCAAATCGACTGCCGGCTAAACCGAATTTTCTCCGGCTGTTTGCTTTCGCAACCGGCTAAATCTAGCCGGAAAACGGCTAAAATGGCAACACTGGGCACTCTATTAGCAATGTGAGAAATTTCAGAAACACCAGCAGTGTAGCCACTTTACCACAATTGTCGTTGTTTCACTTCTACCACAACTACCATATATTTAAAAAAATTTACCACAATTTTACTGAACTAAAATTATTATCCTAGTTTACCAAAATGTTGCTTTCAAATAAGTTGACCAGCCAATTTTCTCTTCAATATGAATGTAAAAGTCATGAAAATTTATTGTAAATATTGTGATAGTTGAAGAGCTGAAGGTGCTGCCAAAATGCGCAATTCCAATTCTCTACTTCAAACTGAAATTGTAGCTGTTTACGCAACCATCTCAATTTCAATTTCGATGTTTGTTGTTATTTTGTTTTCTCTGGTTTGTTTTGTTTTTACTTGAAAACGTCAAACAATGTTTTGTTCTTCTTTTTACTCATTAATAATTCATAATACGCAATTTTAAGAGTAGTGTTCTCGAAGTTGAGGCAATTTCGTCGCAATTTCAGGTGACAGTTTTTTGTATGGCGAAACTGAAAAATTTGAAAAGAGCAACTGAGGTGATATTCATAGATATTCATAGTGTTAAATGTAAACTTTAAAACTGTGTGATGAAATACGTAAACGGTTTAGTTTTGCTGGTAACAACTTAAGACTGTTAAAGTATTTTGACCCCACGCAAGAATATGAAATTGAATCAGATTTCTTAAATGATCGGTTCTAAAATTCCATTACACTTCCTGGAACACAACAAATAAGTACATGCCGTAATTCCATTTTCTAAAACAGAAGTAATGACTAAGCAATTCTCCCTTTCGGGAGTATTAAAAACTATGGAAAAGAAAACAAATCGCAAGCAGTGAAGCGCTGGTAAATGTGAAAAAATTCACAGGTTACGGATTTTTTCTAACAGCGAACTTAAATTTTTCCATGAAATAAGTGATGTAAAATGTTCAGTTAATTAATAACTTATCTTGGTTTCTTTCAGTTCTATTGTTAAGAATTTTACATTAAAAAAAAACCTGAAACAGAATAATAAATTTAACTTTCACGGTACCCTGGAAACAATTTCAACCCTCAAGTTGCTTCCCTTCGCCGATGCCTGTTGCTACTATTTCGGGGGACCTCACTGAACATTTTCCAAAAAAAAAGAGCGAAATCCGTCGAGCGCTTTTTTTCTATGGTAAGCTTTATTGACTTCAACTCTGGTGGTCCTAAACTTTTCGCGCGACTGTAAATTATTTTTCTTGAATACTTAAGGCAGTCCCACGATTCGCTGTTTATTCGATGGTGAAAAATCCTTTTTTAATATTGCCTGATAATAAAAACACAATAATATGACGATCGAAAAAGAAAATAAAAGATGACCATCGAAAAAGAAAAAAAACCTAAGAATGGCGGTGTCATGCGCTTATTTGCAAATAGCACCACTAATCAATACTTATTTGCGTGATTTAGTTATTTGCAAATAAAAAATTAACTCAGCGTTTATACGGCAATGTTTACCATTTTGCAAATTGTTATTTGCAAATAATACGTGCGTATAATCGTAGTATTAGTGTGTTATTAGTGGAAAATCAAATTTTCACTAAAGGAAATGCATGTTTTTGAAAATACTTACGTACCTTCAAAAGACCTTATACAATTTTATTTCAAATTTAAATTTGTTGATGGAAAGTTCATGCCATAAATATGTCAATAAAAACGCATATTCTAACGTTTTTCTTATAATTATATGTATATATTGTACGTGTTTGAACTAAGTACTATAAAATAATGTTTGCACAAATATTTAGAGGCCTAACGTTTATAAACATTGTTTATCGGTTTTTATGCTATGTTTTTTTTTTAATAATGCACTTCTGTACTTATGCAATAATGCTTCATTTTGTTTCAATAATTAGTATTTGTTATATTATTGGTCATTGTTTCTGATAATGCTTCATTTTGTTTCAATAATTAGTATTTGTTATATTATTGGTTATTGTTTCTGATGAATAATAATTTGAAGCACAATAAAATGTGTTTAATGTTTACAAAAATTCTACCACGCTTTGTTAGAGATCTACCACAATTTTTATTAACAATCTACCACTCATTTGGTTTTTGAAGTGACAACACTGAACACAAGGCGAAGAACTGTAGTTATTTTTGTTAGGCACTTCCATTTGAGCGAGCGAAGAAGGTTGTTGGTTTTTCTCTGCGCTGCGTTTTTAGTGATCAAATTAAAGGATAATTTTTTAAAAAAGTTTGTGCTGAGTTTAATTATATTTTTGGGGAAACTTTCCATTATGGCCGTTCGTTAAAGGTGCGGTGGGCGAAGGGGGAGTGGGCGTGGCACCTTCAACCGACCTTTTTGGAGAGGGCATGAACCGCATTTGACAAAAATGCAACCCCCGACCACCTAGGCCCCCATGGTTCCCTACGGACCCCTTAGAAAAATAGCCAAAAATCGCAATTTTTACTTGCGTCCACAGTATTTTTGCGTAGAATTCCTTTCTACATAGGCGGCCTTCGGCCGCGCTTAGGGATTATAACCCTTACTATTCTCCTTTCTGAGTGACCTAACTGGGGCTACCGCCCCAGTGATGTAAACCTCTCTGAAGTTGGCAGGACAACTTTTTCTCAAAGCAAAAATTCCTATCGGATAATTTGCCGTTAATTATCCGTAAATTATCCGTGAAAAGAATAATTTTGCCGCGGACATATTTTAAAAAATATTGCGTGCCCTTCTGAAAACCAATTAAGGAAACCTGCTAAACCCAAACTAACTATCTGATAATTTGCCTTAAATTATCCGTTGTTTATCCGTGAAAAGAATAATTTTGCCGCGGACATATTTTAAAAAATATTGCGTGCCCTTCTGAAAACCAATTAAGGAAACCTGCTAAACCCAAACTAACTATCTGATAATTTGCCTTAAATTATCCGTTGTTTATCCGTGAAAAGAATAATTTTGCCGCGGACATATTTTAAAAAATATTGCGTGCCCTTCTGAAAACCAATTAAGGAAACCTGCTAAACCCAAACTAACTATCTGATAATTTGCCTTAAATTATCCGTTGTTTATCCGTGAAAAGAATAATTTTGCCGCGGACATATTTTAAAAAATATTGCGTGCCCTTCTGAAAACCAATTAAGGAAACCTGCTAAACCCAAACTAACTATCTGATAATTTGCCTTAAATTATCCGTTGTTTATCCGTGAAAAGGATAATTTTGCCGCGGACATATTTCAAAAAATATCGCGTGCCCCGCTAACTTCCGTGGAAGTTAGCAGGGCACCTTCTGAAAACCAATTATCTATCTGTCAATTTGCCGTAAATTATTCGTCAAAAAGTCAAAATCTACGGTCTATTTTTTCGCAGAAGCCCAACATTTACACGAACATGAAAGTGTCATGTCATGTCAAAGCTAAACCGAAATCGAACATTCGGTCGAACACAACAATGGCACGCTTTCATTCAAATTGGCAGTCCTGATCCAAGAACGATAGAATACAAGATTGCGCATTCCCGCAGAATGACATTTGTGGCAACGGGTAAACAAAGAATATGGCGAAGAAAAATGAGTTGACAGTTGTGAATTTGCAGTGAGAAAACGTGTTTTCTTCTCGATTCACCATTTTCTAAAGCCATCTTTGAATATAGCAAATTAAGCACAACGTTAACAAAAAATATACAACCACTCTTGAAATGTGTTCAAAAGAATAGGTCTTATTAATTAACTATTTAGAATTTTTGTGTTTGTATTGCAGGTGCCGAAAAAGTGATAATATCTTGTCGCAGCGCATGTTTTCCTGCAGAAAGTGGTCGATGCTTGCTTACCTCCGATTTTANTAAAATTAATTTTTTAAGTTAAATAATAAAGATATCATCATTTCTATAACATGAAATCTGTATATTTATTGCAAGGGCGGAATTAGGAACACATTATTACGGAATTAGTCAAAGAATATTTGCCACGGATTTAGATACATATTAAGGTGCCATTAAATTTATTAAAATAAATTATAATTCTAGTTATTTTCCTTTACCGATAATTGGAAACTAATCTTAGCTAATCGATTTAAAGGAAACATAATGATTTTTTAATTTACATTTGGTAGTTTCAACGCAAAAAAAATAAAACGTCAGAAAAATCCTTAGTAGCCCGGAATTATGTACATTTACCTTATTAATATATTTTTATAACTTAATACTAAAGAAATTCATGTAAATACATGACCCAATGTTTGTTCTATGGTAATTAATTACCATTTTTTATTGAAATATTTTTCAATTTCCTCTTTTAGATATTTCAGTTTTAAAGCTATTCAAGTCCTCTCTCATTGGATACCAAACTTTTTTAATTTGGATAAGCGGTTTGTTTATTATCCGGAAAGAACTTTTTTTCGGAATAAAAAATACTTGGCCCAGTTTAAATCGTAAAAAATAACTGTAATTTTCGGTCCCCTTAATATTCGCATTCGCAAAAGATCCGCATTTATTTTTGCGAATGCGAAAGCGAATGCGAAAGCGAATGCGAATGTTAAAATTAATGCGGAAGCTCCGCGGTTGCGAATGCGAATATTCGCAACAACCCTGGTACATATATTTGTAAACGTGCAGTTATGTCGTCGCCTCCGACAGCTAATGTTTGGGCTCTTTAAGCACTTGGTAACTCCCTCCTGCTCAGGCTTGTCTATGAGAGACCCAAACATTTCCTCTCTCTCGCGCATGGCGTCCACGGCAGTTAGCAGGGCACGCGATATTTTTTAAAATATGTCCGCGGCAAAGTTATTCTTTTCACGGATAAACAACGGATAATTAACGGCAAATTATCAGATAGTTAGTTTGGGTTTAGCTGGTTTCCTTAATTGGTTGTCAGATGGTGCCGTGGAAGTTAGCAGGGCACCTTCTGAAAACCAATTAAGGAAACCAGCTAAACCCAAACTAACTATTTGATAATTTGCCGTGAATTATCCGTTGTTTATCCGTGAAAAGAATAACTTTGACGGGAACATATTTCAAAAAATATCGCGTGCCCTGCTAACTTCCACGGCACCATCTGACACCACGGCATCAAATGGAATTAGTACAATGCAATAGCAGTTCTTTTTCTACCAACTACTTTTGAAAACTTAAATCATTAAATGCATAAACTCCGCGGCTTTTAAGTAATACTGGTGATTCCAATCGTCTTAGGACATCTGAAGCATTGTAGATGAGCATATCCACTTTGACAGGCCAGCTCCAATTTGTTCCACTCATTTTCATCGTCCTGACTTCGTGTTTCTTTCTGATTGGTCATCGATTATATTATTTTCTGAGAAATTATTTAAACATTAAAATTTTTTTTTTTATATTGTTATTGAGATTTGTACCACGATTTTGTTTATTAGAGAAAATTTAAAAAGCAACAAAGTCTAAGCGATAGAAGTTATAGCAGCTATTCCGAAGATTACCACATCTCCTCATCAGACTTCTTTTTTCTAGACTTCAGCAGGGATCAAACCCGCATCATCGATGTGCAAAGTCAGAAGCGCTAACACTTTTTTTTTTTGTTTAATACAAAAATTTAAACTTTAACAGGGGACAAATAAAAAAATTTAGCTACAAATGAAAATACGCAAAGATTTTTTTTATGAAAAAGGATCAGGAAAGCATGTTAATCATAAGCCATGAACACATGAGTAACACTCTTCTACTCTAAAAATTTATATCTAATGGGCTGATAAATTTTTAAACCTACTTGAGAAAATGTCCCTTAGCTTCTGATCATGTATTTTGTATAATTTTGCAGCTTATATACATATACTCAATTTAAATTATTGATATTATTCAGAGATAAACAACGGATAATTCACGGCAAATTATCAAATAGTTAGTTTGGGTTTAGGTGGTTTCCTTAATTGGTTTTGAGAAGGTGCCCTGCTAACTTCCACGGAAGTTAGCAGGGCACGCGATATTTTTTGAAATATGTCCGCGGCAAAATTTTTCTTTTCACGGATAAACAACGGATAATTCACGGCAAATTCTCAAATAGTTAGTTTGTGTTTAGCTGGTTTCCTTAATTGGTTTTCAGAAGGTGCCCTGCTAACTTCCACGGAAGTTAGCGGGGCACGCGATATTTTTTGAAATATGTCCGCGGCAAAATTTTTCTTTTCACGGATAAACAACGGATAATTCACGGCAAATTCTCAAATAGTTAGTTTGTGTTTAGCTGGTTTCCTTAATTGGTTTTCAGAAGGCGCCCTGCTAACTTCCGCGATATTTTTTAAAATGTTTCCGCGGCAAGATAATTCTTTTCACGGATAAACAACGGATAATTTACGGCAAATTATCAGATAGTTAGTTTGGGTTTAGCTGGTTTCCTTAATTGGTTTTCAGAAGGTGCCCTGCTAACTTCCACGGAAGTTAGCAGAGCACGCGATATTTTTTAAAATATGTCCGCGGCAAAATTATTCTTTTCACGGATAATTTACGGATAATTAACGGCAAATTATCCGATAGGAATTTTTTCTTTGAGAAAAAGTTGTCCGGCCAACTTCAGAGAGGTGTGATGTAACCTTGGGAAAGGATGAGGTAACTAGAATTCCCTTTCTGTGTGGTAAACCTGGGGCTGCCGCCCCAGTGATGTCTATTTTGTTTACTGGGTGTTTTATAAAAATGTCTTGTATATAAAAATGTGTATATAAAAATGTATTGTGCAAATGAATAACCCAGTAGAACTTGGGAGCATCGTACGATTGCTCGGTGAGTACTCCCTTGGGAGTATACGAATACTCCCCATTGCTCCCTATGCTTCTGTGTATAAGCATGTAATTTTGTATACTCCCTTTAACATTGGATGTCCTAGGAGGGGGAGTAATCCCTTTTACCTCCTAAACGAGCAATCGGGGAGCACACACAGAATTATCATCCCGCAAACCTTCTAATGGAGCAATAGTTACCTCCCAGAAACATCCCAAAAAGACAACAAGGGAGTGCACATAGAAAACATCCCATATTCCTTCCGAACGAGCAATAAGGGAGTGCTCCCATTAGAAGCATCCCGAAGGCCTCCTATGGGAGTAATAAGAGAGCAATGATAACAAACATTTAAAATTAGCCAAATAGATTTTGCTATTTATTAAATTTTTTATTTAACTTTTTAATCACGTGCATTTGTGCAATTTTACAAGATCTTAACAGATATAAGTACGAGATCAGATAAAACATAAATGATACGTCTTACATAATTGCTTAATTTTAGAATTATATTGCAGAGAAATCATATGAAAGTAAAACATAATAATAACAAAACAGCAAGATAAGATTTGAATTATATGCACCTATATGCACATATAAGTATGTACTCGTATATGATTTCCTGGGTGTCAAGGATGCTTGCCTGTTCAGGAATCCACCAAGCGGGGAAATTGTGAAGGTGACTTTGCTTATCTGACATCTTTGTCACCCATGCGATGTTTAAACCCGGGGGTCACACTTAAATGCAAACACTAATTTGCGCAATCTGAAAAGTATTTAACGGTATATTTATAAGTAATACAATACTTAATATATTTAAACAAAAGTTGAGGTACATACCAACAGGCTTTTATTAAAATCTGTGTGCTATCCAAATTAGATTATTGTGTCCTCCTTATGCGTCTATAAGAAATATTTTCTGTTGGTTTTTTTTTCTATGGTAAATTTTTCCAAAAACACAACTCTTGGATACTTGGACAATACTCTTGGATTTCTCGCTTAGGAGACATCACTTTTTAATCCTAAACGAGTAATAACGGAGTACAAAACCGACAAATCTCGCTTATTACTCCCAAATCATGCCTCAGGGAGCATTCTTTAATTGCTCGCTTAGGAGATCTCTCATTACGCTCATAAGCGAGCAATACAGGGGGACAAAAGCGACAAATCTCGTTTATTGGTCCCAAATCATGCCTCAGGGAGTATTATTTCGTCGCACGCTTAGGAGATCTATTTGATTCCTATACGAGTAATAAAGGAGTACAAAACCGACAAATCTCCCTTATTGCTCAGAAATCAGGTTAAGGGGAGTACTCTTTTATTCCTCACATAGGGAGATCTCCCTTCAAGTTCTAGTGGGAGGAGCGCAGCAATACATACATAAATACATATGTATGTTTGAACATACCCAGTAGAACTTGGGAGCATCGTCCGATTCCTCATCGAGTACTCACTTGGCATGTAATTTTTTATACTCCCTTTAACATTGTATGTCCTAGGAGGGCGAGTAATCCCTTTTACCTCCTAAACGAGCAATCAGGGAGCACACACAAAAATAGCATCCCACAAACCTCCTAAGGGAGCCATAGGGGAGTACTCTCAGAATAAGCTCACAGAAACCTCCCAAAAAGACAACAAGGGAGTGCATAAAGAAAAACATCCCACATTCCTCCCGAACGAGTAGTAAGTGAGTACTCCCATAAGAGGCATCCCACAAGCCTCCGTTACGATCAATAAAAGATGGTTTATATCCTCATAAATTCCTCCTCATGGAGTAATAGGATACTAGTCCCACATTGCTCCATAATGAGCATCCTTCATAAGCAAAACAATTTTTGATATATACGCATTCCACGTATTTAATTATTTTATCCCTTAATGGCAAATGCGACTCTTACCTCTCGACACCCAATAAGAGTTCTGGACGGGACAGGATCAGAAACGTAACAACTGAAATATCTCAAGGGCGGTGCCACCATCTGAAATGCATTTTGAATTAAATAATAAAATCATTAAAAAGTTTAAACAAATCTTGGCATTCATACCGATGGATCTTAATGTTGGATGTCCAATTTATTTTATTATTTCAAGATTATATTTTTTTCATCAAGAAATATGTATGTATGTATATATTTACAAACGCATAAGTTACCTATCTGTCTTATTTTATTCATAATACATTTTTCCAAAAATACAAAATTGATTTGAATGAGGTGCATATACCTCCCCTATCAATCAAAAGGAATACTCTTGGATTTCTCGCTTAGGAGACCTCGCTTTTTGCTCCTAAGCAAGTAAGAGTAGTAACGGAGTACGAAACAGCCAAATCTGGCTTATTGCTTCGAAATCATGTCTCAGGGAGCATTCTTTTTTTGCTCACGAAGGAGATCTCCCATTTGACTTCTAAGCGAGTAAAAACGGAGTACAAAACCGAAAAATCTCGCTTATTACTCCAAAATTATGTATCAGGGAGGATTCTTTTTTGCTCACGTAGGAGATCTCCCATTTAACTCCTAAGCGAGTAATAAAGGAGTACAAAACCGACAAATCTCTCTTATTCCTCCGAAATCAGGCCAAAGCGAGTACTCTTTTATTCCTCACATAAGGAGATCTCCCTTCAAGTTCTAGTGGGATTTAACATTTTTCAAACGAATAAACGCAAATGAAAATTGTGATTTTTGGCAATTTTTCTAAGGGGTCCCTAGGGAACCATAGGGGACCTAGGTGGTCGGGGGTTGCATTTTTGTCAATGGCGGTTCATTCCCTCTCCAAAAAAGTGGGTTAGAGGTGCCACGCCCCCTTACCTTTCGCCCACCGCCCCTTTAACGAACGGCCATAAAGGAAAGCCAACCCATATTTTTGATTTATTTCTGGATTGCGGATTCCTTTTGAATTTTTTGGAATCTTTTCCTTTTTCTTTCGATTTTGTGTGATTGCTGGGAGCATTGCCCACTGGTAAGCTGCATCCTACTATTTTATTTTGGTGTGTTTTTTTTGTTTTCTATTAATTTGTGCTGATACGTACAAGAGTAGTGAAACGTGTTGTTGAAGGTAGAGTAGGTGACGCCATGGCGTCAAAGGTTGATGATTTGGGGAGGAGACTGATGAGGAGCCCAAGGAGGCTCTGGTGGATTTTAAGCATAAAAGAATGAAAACAGATGCTAAAGATTACAAAAAAGGGGGGCCTTCAAAGGATTTAGGTTCCGTCAACCCATCTAACATGGATTTTGAGGAATATGCTGTGGAATGGATGAGGGACAAGAGATTTGGTAATGGAAAAGGTAACGGGACTGGTGGTGGTACAGTCGGCGAAAATGTTGAAGCGACGATTAGTGTAAATGGCAAAAATATGTCAAGTGCAGATGGAAAAAGAGTAGAAAGAGAATTGGTGTTATACCCAGCAAACCATAAAGGTTTAGCATGTGTACTTTTTGATACTAACTTATGTGACACGGTGCACAATAGGAAAGTGAGAAACGGTTTATGCTTGTGGAGCAGGATTAAGGAATTGGGAATTGACGGCATTGATACGATAAGGGCTATAGGAGGTACGTTGTACAAAGTGTATTTTATAAATGCTTCATATGCGAATAAATGTGTACAAAGTGATGTCTTAAAATCGGTAAAAATTAAGACATTCATTCCAAAGAACTACGTTGTCTTTTGGAGTAATTATACACATTCCGATTGAGTACTCCGAGAGTGAGACTAGGGAGGCATTGAGATCGCCGGTTAAAGTGATGTCGATTCAGCGGCTCACAAAGCGAGAGAGCAAAGAAAGTAACAAAAGAATACCAACCCTGTCGGTGAAGATTGGGTGTTTGGGGATTGTGTTCCAAAATAAGTGGTTTTGGATTACACACTACACTATACTGGAAGTTAACCATTTTTATCCCATGGTGAGACAGTGGTTCAAGTGCGGAAGGTTGGGCTATACGCAGAAGGGGTGTAAGTCAGCAAAAAGATGCCTAAAATGTGGCAAAGAGGATGGATGTGTGAGGATTTGTACATCTACTAAATGTATTTTGTGTGGCAATGAGTCGCATAACTCGTTCAATTAGTCTCACTGTCCCGTATGGGTGAAGGTTTGAGTTACTAAACAAGGAAGATTTTTCAGAGCTTAGTACACAGCAATCCTTTTTCAGGGACAATGATATGGAAGCGATTGCCGTTCTTACTGCGATGAGTTTTGCAAGAAGACTGAAGAATACTAGTACAAGGAAGATAAATACAGTAAGGATGGTGCAACCGAAAGAAGCAGTACAAAAGAGGCTGCGGACTATTCCTAAACAAAATGGTGATTTTGATATTTTGTGTCTTATAGCGTTTTCTTTTCTCGAAATAATGTTGCATTTATTCTGCCATGCGCCAGGGCTGTCAAGTTTTCGTGTTCTTTTCTCAGCATCTTCACATGCATATTGCGTGCTCTCTCTTTAAAATATTGCACTCTGATAATGTTGCTATATATGAAGGTGAAATTTTTCTCGAGAAAAGAAAACGCCATTAGTGAGGTTTACTCGCCTGATGATGCAAATGGTAGGAAGAATATTTTGAATTTTAATATTGTGGAAAAGAAAAGAGCTGATGGATATAGGGGAGCTGCGGTAACCCTCCTAAAAGCCAGTAAGTTTAAGAAATTGGGTTATTTATCGGACCATGACCACAAATTTAGTTATATGCTCAGTATATTGTGAACCGTCAATGGATCTTTCTATGCTTAGGAATTTCATCACAAATCTTTTCAATTTTCTCGAAGCGTTTAATAATGTCTTTGTAATGGGCGAATTGAATGCTCGTTCGGTTGTATGGGGGGGTACAGTTGATAACCCGAAAGGGAAATTGCTGTCCAGTTTTATCAATGCTTCAACTTTTAAATGCCTGAACAATGGTGACATCACTTTCAGACCAGTGCTTAATGATGTTAAAAGGAGTTCTGTGTTGGACCTAACTTTTACTAATGTATCCACACAAGTTAATTGGGAAGTGTTAAAATATCGGATTGGGTATAGTCATCACTATCCTATTGCGATTGATATTAATTTTGCAGAAACCAAATGTGTCAGCTTTTTATCAAAAAAAAAGTTATTTAACTCGTTAAATAAGGTTAAGTTTGAACCACCGGCGTTTTGCGTTACTCATTGCATTTTCGCCTCGTCATGCAGGTGATGTTCTGACGACATCAGAAGACATCCAGTCGCTGTCCGAAGTGCAGTGTTTTGTGTCGTCTGCAGCTTCATCCACTGCGTCCTACTAGTCCCCGGCGACCAGTGTTGGCGTCGGTGTTGACAGCAGGCTTCAGTAAAAGCAATACTCCATTCGCGATGGTAAGAGGCTGGAGCAGCGTTTCAGGTGACACCAGTTGTTACATGCGTTGCACGTTACTGATGTGGTGTTACGCCTGATCAGATTGGTGCATACGCTGCAGAACCATCTGCTTTGGGTTGATGTCCGGGGTTGTGTGCTGGGGGTTGGTCCACTGACTGATGGTTGGGCGGGCGTTGTTTGTGAGGAGTGCTTTGTCTGCTGTGGATTGTTGCAGCACCATGCAACAAAATTAGCGCTCCACTCCCTGTGGTCCCGGAAGCCTAAGCATGCTTTCAGGTTATTGCAGCTGTTGCAACGGACTGAGGTGGACGAGTGGTGTATATTTTGTTCTATGCCGGCGCGGACCAGTAGTATGTGGAGCAGACTTACCGGTAGGTCATGCTCCCAGTACGAGAAAATGGGGGGGTTACTGCTGGGGTAATGGTCTGATCATTCGCGGCGAAAAATTCGTCGTTCGCCGGCATTGTGTTTCAACGATAACATCGACCTTAAGTGGCTGTTAAACGTGACAATTGCAAGTCCTTTTCAAAAGTCTTGTCGAAGTCAAGAATTTTCAAAGAGATTGCAGGAGTAGTTACACCTTGCATGTAAGTGGCTTTCGAAAGCACATTTTATTTCTGAAAATTTTTATTTAATTTTTTTTCTGATATTACTTTTTGTCTGTTTACACGGTGAATGCAGACAAGCCCACTTTCAACTGTTACCAGACATTTTAATGACCTGACAAATTTAATGACCTGAAAAATTTACTAAACCTGATAAAATGTGCACAAAAGTAATAAAATGTCTAATACATGAATACTTAAATACTCCATATCAGTAGAGTAAATTAATTACACGTATTTTTCATATTTCATTCAACATTTTTATAATTTTATACAAAATTCGCAAAAAAAACGCGTCACTCGACAACTCTCGATTGGTTTGACAGCACTTGGAGCAAAAACTAAAATTACTCAAAAGCGATTAATTTCAAAGTGGGAGTCTCAGTACAGCTTTTTGATAAATTACTTAAGTCGGAGATCTGTATACCTATTCTCAAACCAGTAAGCGACAGTATGTATTAGGATAGCAAGTAGCTGACGTGTGTTATGAATGTCGCAAGGTTACGATAGCGATACGATATTTGTCGCTAACTCGTTTGGGAATAGCCCCATTGGCCAACGGCATTTCCGTTTTTTTTTTTCAAAACCAAAGAGAGCAACTTCCTCCAAGTCAGTTGTTCCTCCTAAGCATAATAATCCTTTAAAAATCTATTTTCGAAATATCTCTGGCATTAGAACCAAAGCAAATGATGTATATCTTGCTACAACACATACTGATTTCGATGCTATTATTTTAGTCGAGGCATGGCTTAAGTCGAATTTTTGCAAGGAGAACTTCGATCGAAATTCGTTTACAGTCTTTCGCAAGAATAGAGACAGCACTGCGACAGATACCACTCCTGGGGGCAATGTTCTCATTGCTGTAAAAATATGTATTGGCGCCGCAGTCGTTACCCAAAAAAATGCTGACTCTCAACTCGAACCTATAGCATTTTTAGTTTAAATGAAACCATTTTCAAATTAAGTGAAACCTTTTGCAAATTAAATGAAACCTTTTTCAGGTTAAGCGAAACTATTTTCAAATTAAATAAAACCTTTTTCAGATAAAGAGAAACCTTTTTCAAATGAAATGAAACCTTTTCCAGATTCAATGAAACTTTATTCAAATTAAATGAAACTTTTTTTCAAATTAAATGAAACCTCCTTAAAAGGAAGTTTCATTTTATTTGAATAAATTTTCATTGAATCTGAAAAAGGTTTCACTTAATTTCAGGGTTTGAAAAACCGTCAGTACAGCAGCAACAGCACTACTCAAGGCGAATTTATACAAGGTGGTGTTGATGGCGAATTTAGATTTTCGCCGAGGTACGTCTTAATGTCAAAATGATGTGTTTGTTGTAAAATGAATTCGCCTTGTTTACAACAAACACATCATTTTGACATTCAGTAGTACCGCGGCGAAAATTTAATTCGCCATCAACACCACCTTGTATAAATTCGCCTTGGCACTACTATTTTTGCTTTTGCTTCGCTTTGAAATTTTTGATTTTCATTCGAACTGCTTTGCTTTCGCTGTGGTTTTGAAAGGTGTATTTCGCTTTTTTATCGGCAGTTTATTGAAAACAATTTATTGCTTTTGATTTGCTGTGATAGTACTTTTCCTGTGCGGTGATTTGCTTGACTGTCCTCTGCACATAAAGCTTTGCAGCATGGTGTATTATCGCTGACTCGCCAGGAGTGAGTACACATAAAATTTGCGATATCGATTCCTTTGATGTCATTGGAGCCTACCGAGCAGTGCGCGTGGCATGATCTTTCTATAGCGATTATCTGGTGCGAAATTGGCGATTACCAATCACTAGCGAATTGCCTAACAATCGGCAATACATCGAATAGTTAGCTTATGGTCCTCTTGTCACCAGTACAAATGAAGGGTAGTGCGTTTGTGCACGCATACATATTTCTGCCAATTTAATGTTTCACAGTGATAGTCAAATTACTGTTGCTTTGCTGCCGCTGCGCTGTCGTTGTGCTTTCACAAATTGTTTTTTAACTGTCGGGTTGCTTTCAAAATTTTACGGCAAAGCGACATCCAAAGTATTTGTTTTTTTTCTGAATTAAATTAAATTATCCGAGAAGGACGTATATTGCTCGATTATTGAGCTTAGTAATTCGAATCAGGCTGATGCTCATGGAATTTTTGCATTTTTCCTCAAACAATGCATTACTTCAATTGCTGAACCACTTACACTTTTGTTTAACATGTCTGTCAAACTAGGCATTTTTTGGATGAATGGAAATTAGCTTTTGTTACTCCTGTCTTTAAAGCAGGTGATAAATGCCAAATTTCCAACTACAGACCTATTTCAAAACTCACTAACTTTGCTTAAGTGTTTGAAAAAGCTGTTAGTACTAAAATTACCTTTGCAATTAATTAATATCTATTTCCCAACATGGTTTTATCCCTGGACGCTCAACTGTTACCAACCTAGCAGTATTCTCAAATGACTGCATCTCTTCTTTTGTCGATGGATGCCAGGTTGATACTATATATACCGATCAGAGACCCAAATAATTATTATCTTAATATTTGAGATCAAAAACATCGCCTTGTTTTAAGAGAAATTTTTTTCGTCTTTGTATAGTAATTATTTAGGAGATATATCTTTTTTCGTCTCGTGGGATGATTATTTTCAGATAGAAATTATTTACGTCTTTTCGTAATAAATATATGGGATTTTTATTATTCTCGTCTCTCGGGACGTTTATTTCAAGAGGAATATTATTTACGTCTTCTATTAATAATTATGTGGGCCGTTATTTTTTTCATCTCGCGGGACTTTTATTTCAAGACGGAAATGATTTACGTCTTGTCGTAATAATTATGTGGGACTTTTATTTGTTTTTTTTTTTGTCCCGTGGGACGTTTATTTTAAGAGGGAAATGATTTACGTCTTTTCATAATAATTATATGCGACTTTTATTTTTCTTGTCTCTCGTGACGTTTATTTCAAGACGACAATGATTTACATACGTCCCACGTTTTCTCTTAATAGAATCGGTACATGTACTGCCGATTTCACGAAATTAAACGCAAATATCTCCGAGCTCGATTATTGGAATTTGATTTGCTAACATCTGGCCACCCTTTTCAATAAACTAAAACCACGTAAAAGCAAAGCCTTTTAATTTGACACCACATTTTTTTTAAATCGAACGAAAGATACAGATTTGATGACATGAACAATCGGGGCGTTGAATAATTAACGCGTCAAATCTCCGAACTCAATTGAGAAGTTTCATTCAATAAAAGTCCCATATAATTATTAGGAGAAGACGTAAATCATTTCCGTCTTGAAATAAACGTCCCGAGAGACGAAAAAAAAATCCCATATAATTATTATGAGAAGACGTTAATCTTTTTCGTCTTGAAATAAACGTCCCGAGATGAAAAAATATAAAAATCCCATATAATTATTATGAGAAGACGTAAATAATTTCCGTCTTGAAATAAACGTCCCGCGAGACGAAAAAAAATAAAAGTCTCACGAAAACGACTTTTCCATTGTTCAGTAATAATTATAGAGCAATATTTAATTTTATTTCTTATAATCGTTATGGTTTGATATAGTTTGTCATAGATTATTATTGTGTAAGTTACGCGCATTTGGCTTTCACTCCAAGTTTCTGGATTGACTCAAATCTTATCTAGTCAACAGAGTCAACTTTGTATCAGTGGATAGTGTAAAGCATTGTATAGGCTTACAAGTATGGAAAGCGCCATTTGGTTGTTTACATTTGAAAACAACTGAGATCACCTGATTTTCAATTCTCTCATTCTCCGCTCAGTGTTACATTCAAGTTTCAGAAAAAACTTTAAATTGTAAATTGAGAAATATTTTAGAAAAATGTGTTTTTATTCATTTGAATTGATTACATAAGAAACTAAAAATGCATGCCAAGTCTTGCATTTCCAATAATAAATGTGTATGTTCCAGGCAATAATTTAAAATATTTGTGAATCTTATCGTTTTGCGCTAAAATACAGCAATGTGTGTAAAATTCGTTGTCATTGTTTCTGTTTTGAACACCACATTCGTGCCTGCTGGTGGAAAAAATAGGTAAATTTGCATTTATTTTTAAGAAAACATATAAATTAAAATATATTTCTTTCCAGAGCGAGATACGGACAAGTAAGGTGATAAATTTGTATGATGAATATCGCGGAAAATCTTTTGCATCAAAATTTCTATTCTAATTTGCAATTGAATTATGATATCAACAGGGATGCTTTGGAACGTATTTTTTGAAGACAAATTTTTTATAAATTTTGAGATTGTTGATTTATTTTAGAATTAAAAAAGGTAGTTTATATTAAAAAATATATTTAGACTAGAAGTATGTAAACTACTTTTATTACGAATTGAGTTTAATGAATATGGTTACCATTAATAGTAGTATGACAGTCAGATATAATGCATATTTGACAAGAAAGATAGAATACAAGAATGCGCCGTCCTGGCGGCGATGACATATCTGTACAAAAAGTAAACAAAGTCGAATTGGATGTTGAAAGAAAATGTGAGAACAGCCAATTTTCTTAATAATGAATTTTTCGATAGGAAACGTGTTTTATTGTGCTAAAGCCTTATTCATAAAAACTAAAACAGCTTTAAAAAAGGTTTATAAATTGAAAAATGTTTGCAAACGGCAATTTAAAAAGCTTTTTAAAATTTTTATTTTTTATGAATAAGGCGATAAAAATATATGATTTAAAATAACTTTTAACAAGGAAAATACGAAAAAGGTGATTTTTGCGGAAGCAGATATTAGTGAATTGCAGTGCATTTAAAGTTTCTGAGGTTTCGTTTACTTTTAAATCAGAATTGTCAAAATTGAGAAATTCAAAGTAGCAGTACAATAATCATAGAAAAGAAGATTGTGCCCTGAATGCTCTGGTATCTTTTTTGGTTTCGGTTTGACAGCCAGCTGCTGTGATGATGTGGTAATTTACCACAATGAAGAAAAATATAACAATTAAGTGAAAAATTTTATTTTTACAAATTTAGTGAGCAGTAGCGCGTTTCAAGAACGATATTTCGAACAAATCGTTACTGAAAAACTATTTTTCCTTCCCGTCTGCTTTGGTTTTGGCAAAAAAGTTGATTAGTTCCTGCCGGCGATCAAGTTATTTCAACCACAAAATACTATTATTTGCAAGAACTATTCACTAAAATTGTAACTAACTTTTTATTATTTATTAATTCCTTTTGATATTGAGCTATAGCAAGAAGGAAAAAAATTATAAACCAAAATTAGTAATATTTTTATGTATATAGTTATAAAATTTCACAGAGGAAACGCCGGAAAACAATGTATTGGCAACGACATAAAATGTATGGCAATTTAGATGTCAGCAGAATAATAACTACGATAAAAAAGCATCAGAGAAGTGTGCGAAGGAGGAAATCTTTTCAATTTGAACAAAAAAAACTTTAAATGCCGTTGTAAAACGGTCAACAAATTTCTTATAAAATATTTTAATTTTTACCACGATAAAAACATTACAAGGTAAAATCATTGAGAGACAGTCTGACGTTTGCCAGCAATATAATTTTAAAATTCGAACTCAAGCTCACACACACATTCTCATTTTTAATCACAAACAACAACAATTGTGAACAATTTCATGTTTTTATTTTCAATTTTATATGATTTTAAAATGTTTGCAAACGTCAGAAAAAAATCATGGCCGACGAATTGAGGGAATGGTTTTACTTTCTAATGTTTTTATCACGATTTTTACTGGGTGTAATTGAAACTCAGTCAAATGAGTATTAAGGAAAAGAAAAATTTGAGATTAATAAACAGATAAAGAGATTGGTGCACAAAAAGTTAAGTTAAATGTTATACCAAAATTCTTAAAAAGGAAACAAATCTATTTTTTTTTTAATGTTACTGTAAAGAGGTCTTCAAATATATTTTATTTTTTATGAAGGCCATAAGCATATACCGTTATTATAAATAAATCTTATAGCAAGATGCTATATATTTATTTATACACTTTTTGGCTGGCGAAATATGTAGTTTTTTCAACTTAATAAAAAAGCGTATTTAACCACATTAAAATTTTTTTTAATATTGAATGGCGCAACACAATAACTCTTTTTGTTGCACGAAACCCTTGAACACGTGCCTGACGTCATTCGCATTGTCAGATTTTTGAAATTCGTTTTGGTTCGACATTCTGCTATTTCATAATTCTTTCATTCTCATGTCATCCATCTTCCATTTCTTACCTTCAATTGCCGTTCGCATCGTCGAACGTGCCTGTCAACACTGCCGCCATCATGCTTTTCAGTTTGGCAGGCACGTCCGCTGTTAGAAAGAGAATAGACAAAAAGGGGTATAGGATTCCATACTTGTAAGTATATACGATGGTGTAAAGTCTCATACATATGTTGCTACTTCGAGCGTTCCGTTACTTTTCTTAATTTTTATTAATGATGCCAGTGCTTGTTTGAAACAATGTAATCACCTCTTATATGCGGAAGATTTTAAAATTTTTAAATAAGAAAAAATTAACTCTGATGACCATTTAAAATTAGTTAAATATCTTCTGTGACTGGGGTAGGCGAAATAAGCTAGAACTTATTATTAATAAGATACACAAAATACGTTCACCTCTGCCGTCGTCGTATTATATTTCAGACTCCGCTATAAGCTCCTATAATAAAATTAAAGATCTTAGGGTGGTGGCACCTAAACTACATACATTATTCCCAAGGCATACTCGTCACTGGATTTCATAAAGAGGAATAGCTCTGAATTTAAAGATCCCTATACCAAAAAAATTTTATACAATGCTTTCGTGAGATCGAATTTGGAGTATGCGTCTGTCATTTGGAATCCTTATTTTGATACGCACTCAAAAATAGTAGAGCGTGTACAATCATAAAACGGAATATTCCTGTTCGATCTTTAAGGTATTTTGATATTTTCTCAATAGAATTTTATAAAACCAAGTATTCGCAAAATGAGCCTATTTCTAGGATGCTAGGTGAATTCAATGCTTTAATGAATAGAAGTAGATATGTTGATGTGTTCTCCAGGCGCTGTTCTTTTAAGTTGGCCTTGAGGNAATTGCCGTTCGCATCGTCGAACGTGCCTGTCAACACTGCCGCCATCATGCTTTTCAGTTTGGCAGGCACGTCCGCTGTTAGAAAGAGAATAGACAAAAAGGGGTATAGGATTCCATACTTGTAAGTATATACGATGGTGTAAAGTCTCATACATATGTTGCTACTTCGAGCGTTCCGTTACTTTTCTTAATTTTTATTAATGATGCCAGTGCTTGTTTGAAACAATGTAATCACCTCTTATATGCGGAAGATTTTAAAATTTTTAAATAAGAAAAAATTAACTCTGATGACCATTTAAAATTAGTTAAATATCTTCTGTGACTGGGGTAGGCGAAATAAGCTAGAACTTATTATTAATAAGATACACAAAATACGTTCACCTCTGCCGTCGTCGTATTATATTTCAGACTCCGCTATAAGCTCCTATAATAAAATTAAAGATCTTAGGGTGGTGGCACCTAAACTACATACATTATTCCCAAGGCATACTCGTCACTGGATTTCATAAAGAGGAATAGCTCTGAATTTAAAGATCCCTATACCAAAAAAATTTTATACAATGCTTTCGTGAGATCGAATTTGGAGTATGCGTCTGTCATTTGGAATCCTTATTTTGATACGCACTCAAAAATAGTAGAGCGTGTACAATCATAAAACGGAATATTCCTGTTCGATCTTTAAGGTATTTTGATATTTTCTCAATAGAATTTTATAAAACCAAGTATTCGCAAAATGAGCCTATTTCTAGGATGCTAGGTGAATTCAATGCTTTAATGAATAGAAGTAGATATGTTGATGTGTTCTCCAGGCGCTGTTCTTTTAAGTTGGCCTTGAGGTCAAATTATATTTAGTCTTAAGTTAAATGTTATCTAGTCTGTAAGGTTCTGTAAAACCATAGACTTAAATAAATAAATAAATGAAAAACTTACAGCATTTTAAAACCCTGCTTGAATTGAAAAAGGTTTCGCTTGACCTGAAAAAGGTATCATTTAATTTGAAAAGGGTTTCGCTTTGTTTGAAAATGGTTTCATTTAATTTAAAAAAAGTTTCATTTAAACTGAAAATGCTATATCGATGGTGATGGTGCGAAACTTATATACCTCTTAACAGCTCAAAGAAACTATATTGTAACCATGTAGATAATATTTTAGATTTATCATCATTTTCAACTAAGGAAGCCCAATTACACGGAATGCAAGCACTGCTTAAATGCAACTCCATTTCTGCATTAAAAGTCCGTTCGCACCAGGCGATTTTGCGTTCAACTCACGCACGGTTACAAAAAAAAAAGTGAATGGCGTGAGTTGAACGCAAAAGGCAGCATTTAGTTTTTCGCGTATACGTTGCTATCTGCGTATCAGTGATCGCAAATGGAGATTTCATTTATTATTTAACATTATTCAGATAAAAAAGTCACGCTAATCCAACATCGATTTGATGCTGATGGAAATCTTGATCAAGTTGTGATCAAATCTGTTTGGTCGTTCCCACGACTGTCGGGTCTACGTAACTGGAACGACCCAGATTTATATCTGGCCAAGGACTGTCATTCCAGCAACACTCCCCAAAAACCTTTGGGGAACTTGTATGCTGCTACAACAAAAACAACAACTCTGTTTGGTTTGTTTCATAATTGCTTTAGGCAATTTTTATTGATAACACCGATAAATTATTATATTACCCAAACAAATTTTCGG
This sequence comes from Rhagoletis zephyria, assembly GCF_001687245.7. NCBI lineage: Eukaryota > Metazoa > Arthropoda > Insecta > Diptera > Tephritidae > Rhagoletis > Rhagoletis zephyria. The sequence goes on from NW_016160428.1 coordinate 42,997, forward strand.
TTATGGTTAAAACAGTTCAAGTTTTGCATTAAAATTGTAATTTTTTTTTTCATTTTTGAGTAGACTTTTATAGCATGCTTTCTTCTCCGTGCGAATTGATCGTGGTAGATACGAATCTGAATAAGCGACTGGAACACGGCTGTTTGTCAAAAGCATACAAATTCGAAATCGCGTAAATGTACAGTTGGTAAATGCGAAAGCATGAACGCTCTTCGAAAATGTATGTTCAAAAGTGGTAAAGGTTGCATTTTAAATGCAGTAAAAACGCTGCATTAGGTCATTTTTGGATGAATGAAAAATCACTCCTGTGTCTATTTTCAAAGCAGGTGACAAAAGTGACTTTTCGAATTATCGTCCTATTTCTAAGCTTCCTAATATTGCGAAATTATTTGAAAAGATTGTTAGTAGGAAACTTTCATTTGCCATTAAACAAACAATATCCCCTTCTCAAAACGGGTATGTACCAGGGCGCTCAACCGTACTAACCTAACCGTTTTTTCAAACTATTGTATATCAGCGATTGTGGGTGGCTACTAAGTTGATACCATCTGCACTGATATATCTACGGCTTTTGATCGGGTGCCATAATTTACTCCTGCAGAAGTTAAAATAATTGGGTATTCACTCAAGCTTTCTGTCTCGATAGTCTTATATTTCCAATAGAGTAAATAAAGTTGTAGTTGATGGGATTAACTCATTCCCTTATACTGCGACCTCGGGAGTTCCGCAAGGAAGTATTTTGGGCCCTATGTTCTTGTTCTCTTCATGAATAATTCCAGCTCTTGTTTTAAACATTGTGATTACCTGTTATTTCAGATGACCTGAATCTTTAAAAAAAAATTTAAATGTTTCTGATATTGGTGTCCTTCAAGCCGAGCTTAATAATTTTTGTTAGTGGTGTTATCGTAATAAATTTACAATAAATATAAATGTTGTTCTGTAACTTATTGCAAGTCTTTTTCCCCGTTACTTTCGTCTTATTCTATTTCAAATGTTGTTCTTAACTCGAGTACCAAAATTAAGGGGTTAGGCATCGTGTTTGATTCACCGTTCACATTTGTCGAACATATTAATTACATTATTCTTAAAGCGTTCTCCTCATTAGCTTTCGTTAAGCGAAATAGTGCTCAATTCAAGGATCCCTATACAAGTAAGTATATGCCTCTATAATATGGAATTCTTCCTTCTTATGAAATTCACCATAACAAGATTGAACGTGTACAAAAATGTTTTTTTTTTATTTTGGTTTTTTTAAATTAGGTTTGAAAACCCTACTCCACCATATATATCTCGATGCAAATTGATTAGCTACTACTCCTCGTAGTAGACGGACTATCTCGGGTCTGATGGTTTTCCATGATATTTTGAGTGGGGAAACTAAGTGCCCCCTTTATTACATCTCGTTAAACTCAATACGTGTGTCAAGTTAGCACTACACTTTTCAAAATTGGAAAAGTTAACTACGGCATTAATTGTAGTGTTTTTGTTGTAAATTTTTTGTGGAAAGAAAAAATATGTAGCTCTCGTTTTTTATGAAAAAATGGTATGTAGTGCTAACTTGACACCATACACCTAGTCGGTAGAATTGAGATATTGAAAATGTTATGACGGCATTAATTGTAGCTTTTAACTTTAAAATTTTTTGTGGAAAGAAAAAATTTGTAGCTATCGATTTTTAAGAAAAAATGGTATGTAGTACTAACTTGACACCATACACCTAGTCGATAGAATTGAGATATCCAATATGCTACTATGCCATTAATTGTAGCTTTTAACTTTAAAACTTGTTGTGGAAAGAAAAAATTTGTAGCTATCGTCTTTCTGGAAAAAATTGAGTTGACCCTTTTTCGAAGAAAATTTAGTATGTAGTGCTAACTAGACACCATGCACCATTGACGGCAGAATTGAGATATTGAAAAGGTTACAGCGGCATTAATTGTAGATTTTTTGTTGTAAATTTGTTGTGGAAAGGAAAAATTTTTAGCTTTCGTTTTTTAAGAAAAAATGGTATGTAGTGCTAACTTGACACCATACTCCTAGTCGGTAGAATTGAGATATTGAAAATGTTATAACGGCATTAATTGTAGCTTTTATAAAATTCGTTGTGGAAAGAAAAAAATTGTAGCTTTCGTTTTTTTGGAAAAATTAAATTGAGTTGACCCTTTTTCGAACAAAATTTAGTATGTAGTGCTAACTTGACNATCGTCTTTCTGGAAAAAATTGAGTTGACCCTTTTTCGAAGAAAATTTAGTATGTAGTGCTAACTNTTTAAGAAAAAATTGTATGTATGGCTAACTTGACACCATACACCTAGTCGATAGAATTAAGATATCCAATATGTTACTATGCCATTAATTGTAGCTTTTAACTTTAAAATTTGTTGTGGAAAGAAAAAATTTGTAGCTTTCGTTTTTCTGGAAAAAATTGAGTTGAACCTTTTTCGAACAAAATTTGGTATGTAGTGCTAACTTGATACCATGCCCCATTGACGACAGAATTGAGATATTGAAAAGGTAGCTTTTTTGTTGTAAATTTGTTGTGGAAAGAAAAAATTTGTAGCTAAGAAAAAATTTGTAGCT